>NW_025536185.1:0-66543 GCF_020615455.1 Coregonus clupeaformis
AATTTGACCAGCCGAGGTACTGATTCCACTATCCGAAATGATCACTGTTCAAAGGCGCCAGTTTATCCACTTGAAGTGATTGGTTCAGAGAGGTGTACTGGACCAATAAGGGGAGGCAGTGGACCAATGGGGGGGCTGACTGAGGTGGCATGCGTGGGCAGGACTGTTCCTACGGACCTTCTGAGATTTCATCCTGTACACTTATGAGGGTTATGTAACAGAGGTCAAGGACACCAACACACTTAAGAACAACAACAAGTATCTATGCTGCAATACCAACACACTGAACAACAACAACAAGTATCTATGCTGCAATACCAACACACTGAACAACAACAACAAGTATCTATGCTGCAATACCAACACACTCCTAACAACAACAAGTATCTATGCTGGCAATACCAACACACTGAACAACAACAACAAGTATCTATGCTGCAATACCAACACAATAAACAACAACAAGTATCTATGCTGCAATACCAACACACTGAACAACAACAACAAGTATCTATATGCTGCAATACCAAACACACTTAACAACAACAAGCATCTATGCTGCAATACCAACACACTGAACAACAATAAATAAAGTATCTATGCTGCAATACCAACACACCGAACAACAACCAACAAAGTATCAATGCTGCAATACCAACATACTTAACACAACAAGTGTAGCTGCAATACCAACACTGCGAACAACAACAAGTATCTATCTTGCAATACCACGATCCTCCACCAACAACAAGTATCACAATATGGCAACCAACACACTCAACAACAACAACAAGTATCTATGCTAGCATACCAACACACCCAGCAAGCGTAAACAGGTATCTGTGCTGCAATGCCAGCAGCAACAGCAAGCAACAGGTATGTGTGCCAGTACCAGCACGTAACGACAGCAAGTATCTATTACGCTGAAATACCAACACACTTAACCAACAACCAAGTATCTATGCGCAAGTACCAACACCTTTAACAACGTAACAAGTATCATGCTTAGCAATACCAACACACTGAAATCAAAACACCACAAACAAGTATCTATGCTGCAACCAACACATTAAAACAACAACAGAGTATCTATGCTGCAATACCAACACACACGAACAACAACAACAACCAAAGTATCTATGCTGCAATACCAACACACTGAACAACAACAACAACAAGTATCTATGCTGCGAATACCAACACACGTAAAACAAGCAATAACCAGTATCTATTAACGCCGTGCAACCAACACATTAACAACAACAAATACAAGATCATAATGCTGCAATACCAACTATTAGCCGAACAACAACAACAACAAGGTAATCAGTGCAATACCAACACGCCCAACAACCAATAACTAAGTATCTATGCTGCAATACCAACACACTGAACAACAACCCAACGAAGTTAATCTATTAGCCGCGAAGTACCAACACACGAACAACAATCAACAAGTGAAATACTATGCGCAATACCAATACACTTAATAACAACAACAACCAAAGTATCTACGTACGCAATACCAACACACGTAACAACAACAACAAAGTATCTATTAGCTTGCAATACCAACACACCTTAACAACAACAACTAAAAAGTATCTATGCTGCAATACCAACACACCAACAACAACAACAAGTATCTATGCTGCCAAATACCAACACATTGAACAACAACAACAACAAGTATCTATGCTGCAATACCAACACACTTAACAACAATAACAAGTATCTCTTAACATGATGAATACCAACACACTTAACAACAACAATAACAGAGTATCTATGCTGCAATACCAACACACTTAAAACAACAACAAAAACAACAACAAGTATCTATGCTGCAAAGTTACCAATAACACTGAATAACAATATACCAACAACAAGTATCTATGCTGCAATCTGTACTTAAATTAAACAATAACAACAAGTACCTATGCTGTAAATACCAATCTACATTGTAACAACAACAACAAGTATCTAATAACGCTGCAATACCAACACACTTAACAACAATGACAACAAGTATCTATGTACTGAAATACCAACACACTCTTAACAACAACAACATAGTATATAATAACTGTGCAATACCAACACACTTAACAACAACAACAAGTATCTATGCTGCAATACCAACACACTTGAACGTAACAACAAGTATCTAATGTACGCAATACCAACACACTGAACAACAAGTAACAAGTATCTAGCGCAATACCAACACACTGAACAACAAAACAAGTATCTATGCTGCAATACCAACACACTTAACAACAATAACAAGTATCTATGCTGCAATACCAACACACTGAACAACAACAACAAGTATCTATGCTGCAATCCAACACACGAACAACAATAAACAAGTATCTAGCCAATGCAATACCAACACAGAACAACAAGAACAAGTATCGTATGCTGCTAATACCAACACACGAACAATAATAACAAGTATCTATCTGCAATACCAACACAGAACAACAACAAGAAATATCTATGCGAAATACCAACACACTTAACAACAATAACAAGTATCTATGATGCAATACCAACACACTGAACAAACCAACAAGTATCTATGCTAACGCAATACCAACACACTAAAACAACAACAAGTATCTATGCTGCAATACCAACACACTGAACAACAACAAGTATCTATGCTGCAATACCAACACACAAACAACAAACAACAAGTATCTATGCTGCAATACCAACACACGAACAACATACAGAGTATCTATGCTGCAATACCAACACACTGAACAATAACAAAGTATCTATGCCACGTGAACAACCACACCGAACAACAAACAAACAAGTATCAGCAAAAACACACGAACAACAACAAGATAGGCAACCAACACACTTAACAACAACAAGTATCCAGTGCTGCAATACCAACACACGAACAACAAACAAGTATCTATGCTGCAATACCAACACACTTAACAATAACAATTATCTATGTTACCGTGACAACACGTAACAACAACAACAAGTATCTATGCTGCAATACCAACACACTTAACAACAACAACAAGTATCTATGCTGCAATACCAACACACTGAACAACAACAAGTATCTATGCTGCAATACCAACACACTGAACAACAACAAGTATCCACGCTGCAATACCAACACACTGAACAACACCAACAAGTATCTATGCTGCAATACCAACACACGATAACAAACAAGTATCTATGCTGCAATACCAACACACTTAACAACAACAACAAGATATCTATGCTGCAATACCAACACTTAACAACAATAACAAGTATCTATCGCTGAAATACCGATACACTTAACAACAATAAAAAGTATCTATGCTGCAATACCAACACACTTAACAACAATAACAAGTATCTATGCTGCGAATACCAACACACTTAACAACAACAACAAGTATCATGCTGCAATACCAACACACTTAACAACAACAACAAGTATCTATGCTGCAATACCAACACACCAACAACAACAAGTATCTATGCTGCAATACCAACACATAACAACAACAAGTATCTATGCAGCAATACCAACACATTAACAACAACAACAAGTATCTATGCTGCAATACCAACACACTTAACAACAATAACAAGTATCTATGCTGCAATACCAACACACTTAACAACAATAACAAGTATCTATGGCAATACCAACACACTTACAACAACAATAAGGTATCTATGCTGCAATACCAACACAACAACAACAACTGAAGTATCTAGTGCTGAATACCAACACATAATTTAACAACAACAATACGTATCTATGCTGCAATACCAACACAGCTTAACAACAACAACAAGTATCGTATCACGCAATACCAACACACTTAACAACAACAACAAGTATCTGTGCTGCAAGAAGTAGCATACACGTAACTTACCGGCAACAGCATGAGTATCTGTGCTGCATACCAACGCGTATAAGCAACAGCAAGTATCTGTGCTGCAATGCCAACACACTGGCCACAAGCAACGGGTATCTGTGCTTACTTAATGCCAGCATGTAACAGTAATAACGGAATCTATGCTGCAATGCCAACACAGCAACAATATTAAGAGTATCTATGCTGCAATCACCAACGCGTAACAACAATAACAAGAGTCTCGTAGCGCTTGCAATGCCAAGCACATAACAACAATAACAGGTAATCTATACAACGCCAGTGCCAACCGCTACGCAACAGCAACAGCAAATTATCTATGCTGCAATACCAACAACACTGAACAACAACAAACAAGTATCTATGCTGCAATACCAACACATGAACAACAACAACAAGTATCTATGCTGCAATACCAACACACTTGCAAACAACAACAACAAGTATCTATGCTGCAATACCAACACACTTAACAACAACAACAAGTATCTATGCTGCAATACCAACACACTGAACAACAACAACAAGTATCTATGCTGCAATTAACAACACACTGTAACAACAACAACAAGTATCTATGCTGCAATACCAACACACTTAACAACAACAAGTATCTATGCTGCAATACCAACACACAACAACAACAACAAGTATCTATGCTGCAATACCAACACCTGACAAACAACAACAAGTATCAGGCAACGTACCAACACACGAAAAAACAACAACAAGTATCTATGCTTGCAATACCAACACACTAACAACAACAACAAGTATCTATGCTGCAATACCAACACACTGAAACAACAACAAGTATCTATGCTGCAATACCAACACACTTAACAACAATAACAAGTATCTATGCTGCAATACCAACACACTAACAACAACAACAAGTATCTATGTACTGCAATACCAACACACTGAATAACAACAACAACAAGTATCTATGCTGCAATACCAACACATAACAACAACAACAAGTATCTATGCTGCAATACCAACACACTGAACAACAACCAACAAGTATCTATGCTGCAATACCAACACACTAGTTAACAACAACAATAATAGGTATCAAATAACACTGTGATACCAACACACTGAACAACAACAAAAGTATCTATGCTGCAATCTCTTACACATTAAAAAACCACAACAAAAAGTATCTAGCATATACGTACCAACACAATTTAACAACAAAACAAGTTTATCTTCGCAATACCAACACACTTTATATTAACAATAATAACAAAGTATCTATGTGCAATACCAAATAACTCGCCAACAACCCAGAAAAATAAGATCACTTATGCGCAATACCAACACACCCCATGTGTACAATACATAACAGGGACCAACACACAACAAACAAATTATCTATGCTGCAATACCAACACACCTAACAACAACAACAAGTATCTATCTGCAATACCAACACACTTACAACAACAACAACAAAGTATCTATGCTGCAATACCAACACACCAACAACAACAACAAGTATCTATGCTGCAATACCAACATACTTAACAACAACAACAAGTATCTATGCCGCAATACCAACACACTTAACAACAACAACAAGTATCTATGCTGCAATACCAACACACTAAAACAACAACAACAAGTATCTATGCTGCAATACCAACACTTTAACAACAACAACAAGTATCTATGCTGCAATACCAACACACTTAACAACAACCAAGTATCTATGCTGCAATACCAACACCTTAACAACAATAACAAGTATCTATGCTGCAATAACCAACACACTTAACAACAACAACAAGTATCTATGCCGCAATACCAACACACTTAACAACAACAACAAGTATCTATGCTGCAATACCAACACACTGAACAACAACAACAAGTATCTATGCTGCAATACCACACACTTAACAACAACTAACAAGTATCTATGCCGCAATACCAACACACCTAACAACAACAAGTATCTATGCTGCAATACCAACACACTTAACAACAACAAACAAGTATCTATGCTGCAATACCAACACATAACAACAACCAACAAGTATCTATGTAACGCGAAATACCAACACACTCAACAACAATAACAAGTATCTATGCTGCAATACCAACACGCCGAACAACAATTAACAAGTATCTATGCTGCAATACCAACACACTGAACAACAACAAGCAAGTATCTATGTGCAATTACACAACACACTGAACAACAACAAGTATCTATGCGCAATACCAACAACGAACAACAACAACAAGTATCTATGCTGCAATACCAACACACCGTTAACAACAACAAGTATCTTATGCTGCAATACCAACACACTGAACAACAACAAGTATCTATGCTGCAATACCAACACACTAACAACAATAACAAGTATCTATGCTGCAATACCAACACACTGAACAACAATAACAAGTATCTATGCTGCAATACCAACACACCAACAACAACAAGTATCTATGCGCAATACCAACACACTACAACAACAACAAGTATCTATGCTGCAATACCAACACACTGAACAACAATAACAAGTATCTATGCTGCAATACCAACACACTAACAACAACAACAAGTATCTATGCTGCAATACCAACACACTTCGGGCAACAACAACAAGTATCTATGCTGCAAATACCAACACACTAACAACAACAAGTATCTATGCTGCAATACCAACACACTGAACAACAACAAGTATCTATGCTGCAATACCAACACACTGAACAGCAATAACAAGTATCTATGCTGCAATACCAACACACCAACAACAACAACAAGTATCTATGCTGCAATACCAACACACTAAGCAACAACAACAAGTATCTATGCTGCAATACCAACACACTTAACAACAACAACAAGTATCTATGCTGCAATACCAACACGCTGAACAACAACAACAAGTATCTATGCTGCAATACCAACACACTTAACAACAACAACAAGTATCTATGCTGCAATACCAACACACTTAACAACAACAAGTATCAGCTGCAATACCAACACATAAACAACAATAACAGGTATCTGTGCTTTAATGCCAGCGCAGCCAACAACAATAACAAGATTATCCGGTAACGTACCAACACACTTAACAACAAGTATCTATTGCCGCATTACCAACACACGCCAACAACACAACGAAGTATCGTATGCTGCAATACCAACACACTTAACAACAACACAAGTATCTATGGCAATACCAACACACTTAACAACCAACAAGTATCGTACGCGAAATACCAACACACCAACAACAACAACAAGTATCTATGCTGCAATACCAACACACTTAACAACAACAAGTATCTATGCGCAATACCAACACACCCACAACAACAACAAGTATCTATGCTGCAATACCAACACACTTAACAACAACAACAAGTATCTATGCTGCAATACCAACACACTTAACAGCAATAACAAGTATCTATGCTAGCAATACCAACACACTTAGACAACAACAACAAGTATCTGTGCAATACCAACACACTAACAACAACCAACAAGTATCTATACGCTGCAATACCAACACACTTAACAACAACAACAAGTATCTATGCTGCAATACCTTAACACACTAACAACAATAACAAGTATCATGCTGCAATACCAACACACTAAGAACAACAACAACAAGTATCTACGCTGCAATACCAACATACTGAACAACAACAACAAGTATCTATGCTGTAATACCAACACCAACAACAGTGAAACAAGTATCTATGCTGTAATGCCAACACACTGAACAACAACAAGTATCTATGCGCAATACCAACACGCTTAACAACAACAAGTATCTATGCTGTACCACCAACACACTGAACAACAACCGTTAACAAGTATCATGCTGCAATACCAACACACTGGAACAACAACAACAAGTATCTGCTGCACATACCAACACACCGTGAACAACAACAACAAGTATCTATGCTGTAATACCAACACATTGAACAACTAACAACAAGTATCTATGCTGCAATACCAACACACTGTACAACAACTGACAAGTATCTATGCTGCAATACCAACATACCTGAACAACAACAAGTATCTATACTGTAATACCAACACATAACAACAATAGCAAGTATCTGTATATATACCAACACACTGAACAATAACAAGTATCTATGCTGCGAAAATACTGACCAGCAACAACCAACAAAATTGTCTATGCTGACGCAATACCAACACACTTAACAACAATAACAAGTATCCTATGCCGCAATACCAACACACTTAACAACAATAACATTAAAGTATCTATGCGCAATACCATACACACTTAACAACAACAACAACAACAAGTATCTATTACGCGTGCAAACCAACACACTTAACAACAATAACAAGTATCATCGCTGCAATACCAACACACTTAACAACAAACAACAAGTATCTATGCTGCAACCAACACACTTAACAACAACAACAAGTATCTATGCTGCAATACCAACACACTTAACAACAACAACAAGTATCTATGCGCAATACCAACACACTTAACAACAACAACAAGTATCTACGCAATACCAACACACCGAACAACAACAAGTATCTATGCGTGCAATACCAACACACTGAACAACAACAACAAGTATCTACGCGCAATACCAACACACTTGAACAACAACAACAAGTATCGTATGCTGCACGATACCAACACACTTAACAACAATAACAAGTATCTACGCTGCAAACCAACACACTTAACAACAATAACAAGTATCCTGCAATACCAACAGGTGCATAACAACAAAACAAGTATCTATGCTGCAATACCAACACACTAACAACAACAACAAGATATCTATGCCGCATACCAACACACTGAACAACAACAACAAGTATCGTATGCTGCAATACCAACACTTTAACAACAACGAACAAGTACCTATGCTGCAATACCAACACACCGAACAACAATAACAAGTATCAGCAGCAATACCAACACACTGAACAACAATAACAAGTATCTATGCCGCAATACCTAACACACTGAACAACAACAACAAGTATCTATGCTGCAATGCCAGCACGCCCAACAGCAACAGCAGAACATCACATTAAACGCAATACCAACACACGAACAACAACAACAAGTATCTATGCGTTGCAATACCAACACAACAACAATAACAAGTATCTATGCTGTAATACCAACCACACTGAACAACAACAACAAGTATCATGCTAGCAATACCAAACACACTCAACAACAACAACAAGTATCATTGCTGCAACTACCAACACACTGAACAACAACAAGTATCTATGCTGCAATACCAACACACTTAACAACAACAGTATCTAGCTGCAATACCAACACACCGAACAACAAACAAGTATCTATGCTGCAACGCGTACCAACACCTTAACAACAACAAGTATCTATGCTGCAAATACCAACACTGAACAACAACCAACAAGTATCGCTGCAATACCAACACACGAACAACAACAACAAGTATCTATGCTGCAATACCAACACACCTAAACAACAAAACGCCAACAACAAGTATCTATGCTGCAATACCAACACTTAACAACAATAACAAGTATCTATGCTGCAATACCAACACACTAACAACACAAGTATATATGCTGCAATACCAACACACTTAACAACAACAACAAGTATCTATGCTGCAATACCAACACATTAACTAACAACAAGTATATATGTTGCAATACCAACACACTACAACAACAACAAGTATATAATGCTTGCAATACCAACACACCACAAACAACAAGTATCTATGCTGCAATACCAACACACTTAACAACAACAAGTATCTATGCTGCAATACCAACACACTTAACAAAAAAGTCTCTCTCTCTCTCTCTCTCTCTCTCTCTCTCTCTCTCTCTCTCTCTCTCTCTCTCTCTCTCTCTCTCTCTCTCTCTCTCTCTCTCTCTCTCTCTCTCTCTCTCTCTCTCTCTCTCTCTCTCTCTCTCTCTCTCTCTCTCTCTCTCTCTCTCTCTCTCTCTCTCTCTCTCTCTCTCTCTCTCTCTCTCTCTCTCTCTCTCTCTCTCTCTCTCTCTCTCTCTCTCTCTCTCTCTCTCTCTCTCTCTCTCTCTCTCTCTCTCTCTCTCTCTCTCTCTCTCTCTCTCTCTCTCTCTCTCTCTCTCTCTCTCTCTCTCTCTCTCTCTCTCTCCTTTGTGACATCTGCTGATGTAAAAAGGGGTTTATAAATACATTTGATTGAACATTGATGTGGGATATCAATTTGATTTATGAGAGATTTAATGTGATTCAATGTGTCAAGGAGAAGAGTTTAAGAAGAGACTGCTCCCCACAGTGTAAAACAGCAATTCCTGACTGGTTTAAATGAAAGAGAACATAATAAGAGAAGTGATTTGTCTGATATATGACTGGAACTGCTTATTCATAGATATCAAATCCCACAACACCATTATACCTCTTTCAATCACTGTCTATGTCTGGAAGAGGGCTTGTGAGAGTGAACCAGTAAGTTAAAGGATATATTTCACTTCCTTGGGTTCCAGGTGATAGGAGGGTACTGGCCGGGAACAGTCACAGTCTGCCTGTATCACCAACATCAGCAGGTTACTGTCAGGGGACCACCTGGGTTACAAACATCCTGGAACACACACACACACACACCAACAGAAGACAGACAGCGCAGACAGACAGACAGACAGACAGACAGACAGGCGCGCGGCGCGCGACAGAGAGACAGACAGAGAGAGACAGAGAGACAGACAGAGAGAGAGCGCAATGAAAATGGTTAGAACACAATTTGTACTGAAACAATCAGGTAATCAAAGGTAAAAGCACACTGCCATCATGAAAAATATCTTAAATCTTCAAATGAAATGTACAGTTGAAGTCGGAAGTTTACATACACCTTAGCCAAATATGTTTAAAGTCAGTTTTTCCACAATTCCTGACATATAATCCTAGTATAAATTCCCTGTCTTAGGTCAGTTAGGATCACCACTTTATTTTAAGAATGTGAAATGTCAGAATAATAGTAGAGAGAATGATTTATTTCAGCTTGTATTTCTTTCATCACATTCCCAGTGGGTCAGAAGTTGACATACACTCAATTAGTACTTGGTAACATTGCCTTTAAAAATTGATTAACTTGGGTCAAACGTTTCATGTAGCCTTCCACAAGCTTCCCCACAATAAGTTGGGTGAATTTTGGCCCATTCCTCCTGACAGAGCTGGTGTAACTGAGTCGGGTTTGTAGGACTCCTTGCTCGCACACACTTTTTTCAGTTCTGCCCATAAATTTTCTATAGGATTGACGTCGGGGCTTTGTAATGGCCACTCCACTACCTGACTTTGTTGTCCTTAAGCCATTTTATTTGCCACATGCGCCGAATACAACTGGTGTAGACATTACCGTGAAATGCTTACTTACAGCCCTTAACCAACAATGCATTTATTTTTTTATAAAAAGTAAAATAAAACAACAACAAATAAAAAATGGTTGAGAAAAAAAGAGCAGAAGTAAAATAAAATAACAGTAGGGAGGCTATATACAGGGGGGTACCGGTGCAGAGTCAATGTGCTGGGGCACTGGCTAGTTGAGGTAGTTGAGGTAATATGTTAAAGTGACTATTCATAAATAATTAACAGAGTAGCGCAGCGTAAAAAATATGGGGTGGGTGGGGGTGGGGGGGGCAGTGCAAATAGTCCGGGTAGCCATGATTAGCTGTTCAGGAGTCTTTGGCTTGGGGGTAGAAGCTGTTGAGAAGCCTTTTGGACCTAGACTTGGCTCTCCGGTACCGCTTGGCCGGCGGTAGCAGAGAGAACAGTCTATGACTAGGGGTGGCTGGAGTCTTTGACAATTTTGAAGGCCTTCCTCTGACACCGCCTGGTATAGAGGTCCTGAATGGCAGGAAGCTTGGCCCCAGTAATGTACTGGGCTCGTACGCACTACCCTCTGTAGTGCCTTGCGGTCGGAGGCCCCGAGCAGTTGCCATACCAGGCGGTGATGCAACCAGTAAGGATGCTCTAGATGGTGCAGCTGTATAACCTTTTGAGGATCTGAGGACCCATGCCAAATCTTTTCAGTCTCCTGAGGGGGAATAGGCTTTGTCGTGCCCTCTTCACGACTGTCTTGGTGTGTTTGGACCATGATAGTTCGTTGGTGATGTGGACACCAAGGAAATTGAAGCTCTCAACATGTTCCACTACAGCCTTGTCGATGAGAATGGGGGCGTGCTCAATCCTCTTTTTTTCCTATAGTCCAAAATCATCTCCTTTGTCTTGGTCACGTTGAGGGAGAGGTTGTTATCCTGGCACCACACAGCCAGGTCTCTGACCTCCTCCCTATAGGCTGTCTCATCGTTAGCCGGTGATCAGGCCTACTACTGTTGTGTCGTCGGCAAACTTAATGATGGTGTTGGAGTCGTGCCTGGCCATGCAGTCATGGGTGAACAAGGAGTACAGGAAGGGACTGAGCACGCAACCCTGAGGGGCCCCCGTGTTGAGGATCAGTGTGGCAGATGTGTTGTTACCTACCCTTACCACCTGGGGCAGCCTGTCAGGAAGTCCAGGATCCAGTTGCAGAGGGAGGTGTTTAGTCCCAGGATCCTTAGCTTAGTGATGAGCTTTGAGGGCACTATGGTGTTGAACGCTGAGCTGTAGTCAATGAATAGCATTATCATGTAGGTGTTCCTCTTCTCCAGGTGGGATAGGGCAGTGTAGAGTGCAATAGAGATTGCATCATCTGTTGGGGCGGTATGCAAATTGGAGTGGGTCTAGGGGTTTCTGGGATAATGGTGTTGATGTGAGCCATGACCAGCCTTTCAAAGCACTTCATTGCTACAGACGTCAGTGCAATGGGTCGGTAGTCATTTAGGCAGGTTATCTTAGTGTCCTTGGGCACGGGGACTATGGTGGTCTGCTTGAAACATGTTGGTATTACAGACTCAGTCAGGAACATGTTGAAAATGTCAGTGAAGACACTTGCCAGTTGGTCTGCACATGCTCGGAGTACACGTCCTGGTAATCCATCTGGCGCTGCGGCCTTGTGAATTTTGACCTGCTAAAAGTCTTACTCACATCGGCTACAGAGAGACTGTGATCACATAGTCATCCGGAACAGCTGGGGCTCTCATGCATGCTTCAGTGTTGCTTGCCTCGAAGCGAGCATAGAAGTGGTTTAGCTCGTCTGGTAGGCTTGTGTCACTGGGCAGCTCGGCGGCTGTGCTTCCCTTTGTAGTCTGTAATAGTTTTCAAGCCCTGCCACATCCGACGAGCGTCAGAGCCGGGTGTAGTCACGATTCAATCTTAGTCCTGTATTGACTCTTTGCCTGTTTGATGGTTCGTCAGAGGGCATAGCGGGATTTTATAAGCGTCCAGGTTAGAGTCCCGCTCCTTGAAAGTGGCAGCTCTACCCTTTAGCTCAGTGCGGTTGTTGCCTGTAATCCATGGCTTCTGGTTGGGGTATGTACGTACAGTCACTGTGGGGACGACGTCATCGATGCACTTATTGATGAAGCTAGTGACTGATGTGGTGTACTCCTCAATGCTATCTGAAGAATCCCCGAACATGTTCCAGTCTGTGCTAGCAAAACAGTACTGTAGCTTAGCATCTGCGTCATCTGACCACTTTTTATTAACCGAGTCACTGGTTAATCCTGCTTTAGTTTTTGCTTATAAGCAGGAATCAGGAGGATAGAGTTATGGTCAGATTTGCCAAATGGAGGGCGAGGGAGAGCTTTGTATGCGTCTCTGTGTGTGGAGTAAAGGTGGTCTAGAGTTTTTTTCCTCTGGTTGCACATTTAAAAAGTCCCCGGCAGATAGGAGTGCTGCCTCTGGATGAGCGTTTCCAATTTACATATGGCCTTATACAGCTCGTTGAGTGCAATCTTAATGCCAGCATTGGTTTGTGGCGGTAAATAGACAGCTATGAAAAATAGAGATGAAAACTCTCTTGGTAAATAGTGTGGTCTACAGCTTATCATACGATACTCTACCTCAGGCGAGCAAAACCTCAAGACTTCCTTAGTATTTGATTTTGTGCACCAGCTGTTGTTTACAAATATACACAGACCGCCACCCCTTGTCTTACCGGAGTCAGCCGTTCTATCCTGCCGATGTAGCGAAATCGTCCGTCCAGCTGTATGTTGTCCATGTCGTCGTTCAGCCACGACTTGGTGAAACATTACAGTTTTTAATGTCCCGTTGGTAGGATAACCGTAATCGTAGGTCATCTAATTTATTTTCAAATTATTGAACATTGGCTAATAGGATTGATTGAAGAGGCAGTTTACTCGCTCGCCATTGGATCCTTACAAGGCACCCCGACCTACGTCCACGATATCTCCGTCTCTTTCTCCTGCGAATGACGGGGATTTGGGCCTTGTCGGGTGTCTGTAGGATATCCTTCGCGTCCGACTCGTTGAAGAAAAAATCTTCGTCCAATATGAGGTGAGTAATCGCTATCCTGATATCCAGAAGCTCTTTTTGGTTATAAGAGACGATGGCAGAAACATTATGTACAGAATAAATTACAAATAACGCGAAAAAACAAACATTATAGTACAATTGGTTAGAGTGCTGTAAAACGACAGCCATCTTCTCCGGCACCATCTCCGCAGATGCCTTTAAACAGCTTGGAAAATCACCCCCAGAGCATGAGGTCTTGGCTGATTTCTTTGATTTTCCCATGATGTCAAGCAAAGTGGCACTGAGTTTGAAGGTAGGCCTGGAAATACATCCACAGGTACACCTCCAATTGACTCAAACAATGTCAATTAGCCTATCAGAAGCTTCTAAAGCCATTTTATGGAATTTTCCAAGCTGTTTAAAGGCACAGTCAACTTAGTGTAGTAAACTTCTGACCAACTGGAATTGTGATACAGTGAATTATAAGTGAAATAATCAGTCTGTAAACAATTGTTGGAAAAAATTACTTGTGTCATGCACAAATTAGATGTCCTAACCGACTTGCCAAAACTATAGTTTGTTAACATGAAATGTGTGGAGTGGTTGAAAAACGAAGTTTTAATGACTCCAACCTAAGTGTATGTAAACTTCCGACTTCAACTGTATGTCTCCTTTACTATGTGACTAGCTCTCAGCACGTCTCAGATATCACTGGGGTAATAGAATAGGACTACACTACAAAAAAGACTGAAAAGGAAATTGAAAGTGATGTCAGACAGATGACAGGAGGGATATTGTAAAGACATCAGCTCTGGGATACAAAGTCTCATCTTCTCAGAACTGGAGTCATAATATTTCACTTTACTGCTGAGGGTGCAGAGTGTAAAAACACACACACACACACAGACAGACAGACAGACAGACAGACAGACACACACACGTAATATGATTACAAGAAAACTGTACTTGTAATCAGTTATGTTACCAGCAAAAATATTGTAATCAGATTACAGATACTTTTGAAAAACTAGATGATTACTTCTTGGATTACCTTTAAATTCAGAAAGGAAGTTTGCGAGAAAAAAAAAAATTGACACTTTTCTCTTCACTCAATGACTTTCAATTCAGCATTGAAACAAGTTTTAGTTTGTTCCACCTGAGAGAGTCTGACCACCAATCAGAAACGACTATGATGACACACCAAATGATGACCACCAGTCAGAGACCACTATGATGACAACAAATGATGACCACCAATCAGAGACCACTATGATGACACACCAAATGATGACCATCAATCACAGACCACTATGATGACACACCAAATGATGACCACCAATAAGAGACCACTATGATGACACAAAATGATGACCACCAATCATAGAACGCTATGATGACACACCAAATGCGTTTGATGGATCCTTTTTGTCTTCTTCTAATGCTCTCTTAAAGGGACAATAATCAAAATGTAACTGAAAGTAATCAGATTACATTACTGAGTTTGGGTAATCCAAAAGTTACGTTACTGATTACAATTTTGGACAGGCAACTAGTAACTGACATCATCTTCTGCACATCTATCACTCCAGTGTTAATACTAAATTGTAATTATTTTTGCACTATGGCCTATTTATTGCCATACCTCCATAACTTACTACATTTGCACACACTGTATATAGATTTTCTATTGTGTTATTGACTGTATGTTTTGTTTATCCCATATGTAACTCTGTATTGTTGTTGTACTTAATCGCACTGCTTTGCTTTATCTTGGCCAGGTCGCAGTTGTAAATGAGAACTTGTTCTCAACTGGCTTACCTGGTTAAATAAAGGTGAAATAAAACAATTAAAAAACTGTAACACACACTATATTACAAACAAACACGATGAAACACTGCCACCTAGTGCTCATTAAACAGTTTAGCGGTATGAACAGAACTCTTGAACCATTCTATTGTCTGGTATGGACTTTAATCTATGGATTAATCTAAAATCCAAAATGAATGTGTAATCTATGGATAAAGATCAAGTTTGAGTAACATAGTCTGTCTCTCTCTCGCTCTCTCCAGTCCCTCTCTCTCTCTCCAGTCTCTCTCTCTCTCTCCAGTCTCTCTCTCTCTCTCCAGTCTCTCTCTCTCCAGTCTCTAGAGTTAGAGAGAGAGAAATGTACATGGTTTTTAGAGTGAAGTACATCGGAAAAAAAACAAAAGAAAACGGCAAGACTGAATAAGAGACAAAACAAGCAACAAACAAAGAAGAAATGCTTTTGAAATGTAACTATTTTTCATAAAACTGTACAGTTATCTTAGCTAGCTGAATTGTTTAAAAGTTTAAAAGGTTTGATGATGGGACAGAACCATGAATGCCTGTTTGCAGATCTTACCAGTTGCAAAACAAGAGCAAATGTAATATTTAATACCAAACAAGGGCACATATGAAAAAGGGTTATTTGCAACAATTTCCCTTTCTCAAAAAAGAGAGGCATCAGCCAAGGATGTCAGATCAGCATTTTTGAAGAAACTGACCAGAGCAATACGTATCAAACAGTAAACGTATATAATAATGGAACTGTTTTGTACAAGGCAATGATTCAAGCCTCCAGGATTTTGAGAATATGTTTGCTACCCTAAAAGCAGAAGCTGAACTCATCTCAGAAACTGAGGAAAAAGTCAAGGAGGGAGATGGAGAAAAGCAGGCCCCAACGGTCTCTGTGACCCAGCAAGAAGCCCTCAGTGTCCCTCTACCTACCTCACCTGCAGCAGACAAAGCCAAGGACATGCCTACAGCACCAAGAACACCTGCTATGCAACGTTTCCACAACACCCTCTCTCTAATTGAAGCAGAGGTCATAGAATTTGAGAGAGGGAGGAGGACACTGTCCAGAAACTAAAAGAAGAGATGAAACAGTTCAGTCAGACAAATGATGACCTCAGAGACCATCTGAGCACAACAAGAAAGGAGCTAGAACAAAGAGAGAGGTACATTGACCCCTCAACCAGCAGCTAGTCAATATGTCCTCTGCATCTAGAGAACATGTCCACCAGCCTGGTACAACACAAGCAGAACCTGAGACCAGCATGGCTCCACCACACAGCCTGATGACACTGCCGCCTAACCAGTCTGGTCCAGCCCAGATCAGCCAACCAGCGTACCCAGTCTGCTCTAGCCCAGGTCAGCCAACCTGCTCACCCAGTCTGCTCCAGCCCAGGCGGGCCGACACAGTGTGCTCCAGCCCAGGTCAGCCAACCAGCCACCCAGTCTGCTCCAGCCCAGGTCAGCCAACCAGCCACCCAGTCTGCTCCAGCCCAGGTCAGCCAACCAGCCACCCAGTCTGCTCCAGCTCAGGTCAGCCAACCAGTCACCCAGTCTGCTCCAGCCCAGGTCAGCCAACCAGCCTCCCAGTCTGCTCCAGCCCAGGTCAGAATACCAGTCTCCCAGTCTGCTCCACCCAGACAGTCACCCACAACTGCAATCCTTATTGATTCAAATGGGAAGTTCTTATTCCCAGGAAAGATTATTCCCTAGACACCAGGTGTATAAGTTCTACAACTGAGAGTGCAATGCAGCTACTCAGTCAGACCAGGATTGACACCCCCGACAACATCATCATCCACACTTCCCAGGAAAGTTGATCGAAAAAAATAAATCAACAGATCACTGTGGACTGTGCCCTCACTGCTCAACGTCAGAACGGCTCACCACCCCACTCTGACATGTGAACATTTATGCAATAATGTACATCTTGATCAGGACAGTATCAGAACCTTTGGCAAGGACCTAAAGGATGCAACACTTGGCAGGGACCCACACACCCATCGGCAACAGAGCCCCCCCGCTACCGCCCCACCCCACCTTCTGAAACAACAGTACCCCCACCATCCCCAAGAGAGAGAATAGCCAGACCCGACGCATCTCAACACAGCTCTACCAGACCCGTCCCATCACAACACCTCTAGCTCTACCAGACCAGGCCCATCACAACACAGCTCTACTAGACCAGGCCCATCACAACACAGCTCTACTAGACCCGGCCCATCACAACACAGCTCTACTAGACCGGCCCATCACAACACAGCTCTACTAGACCAGGCCCATCACAACACAGCTCTACTAGACCCGGCCCATCACAACAAACTAAGAAAAAAAGCTCTACCAGACCAGGCCCATCACAACACAGCTCCACTAGACCAGGCCCATCACAACACAGCTCTACCAGATCCGCCATCATAACACAGCTCTACCAGACCGGCCCATCACAACACAGCTCTACAGACCCGGCCCATCACAACACAGCTCTACTAGACCCGGCCCATCACAACACAGCTCTACTAGACCAGGCCCATCACAACACAGCTCTACTAGACCAGGCCCATCACAACACAGCTCTACCAGACCAGCCCATCACAACACAGCTCTACTAGACCCGCCCATCACAACACAGCTCCTACTAGACCCGGCCCATCACAACACAGCTCTACTAGACCGGCCCATCACAACACAGCTCTACTAGACCCGGCCCATCACAACACAGCTCTACTAGACCAGGCCCATCACAACACAGCTCTACTAGACCCGGCCCATCACAACACAGCTCTACCAGACCAGGCCCATCACAACACAGCTCTACCAGACGCGGCCCATCACAACACAGCTCTACCAGACCAGGCCCATCACAACACAGTTCTACCAGACCAGGCCCATCACAACACAGCTCTACTAGACCGGGGCCATCACAACAAGTTCACAGACCCGGCCAATCACAACACAGCTCTACTAGACGTCCCATCACAACACAGCTCTACTAGACTTGGCCCATCACAACACAACACAGCACTGCCCACTTACTCTCAGGGTCGGGCAGAACACTGTCCTTCAGGAGAAGTACACCACATGATGCAGTCCTCACCATGTATCATTCAGATCATCAGCCTACATATGCTGAGGTAACCTCTGGCAAAAGACACCAGAACTATCAGAGATAGGAGAGAGGTGCCAACTACTGCATCTAATATGCAGACTACTGGGATAGAGAGACCCCCTTTCCATTCATACACACACAGGGTTGCAGACTGCATTGTACTTATTTTTGGGCCATTCTTATTAATTTGTTTACAACTATCCTTTATTTTATTGGCACTAGTATTTTTAATAATTGTGATGTGTAAATGTGTGTGTGTGTATATATATATATATGTAACCCTCTCACCAGGCTCGAATTTGACTCTCACAATATTACCTTATTTAGAATACTCTGAACGAGCATGGGATATTTAGGTGAGAAGGACATCTCCAATAAGAATCCCTATTGTAAACTTGCTAGGGGTGAATGACAAATAGGGTATTAACTTCAGATAGAATGATTATAGACTTGGTTATTATTATTAGGATATGCTTTCCCATGCATTAAAATGAAACTGAACCAGTAAATGACTCACCAATACAACAGACATAAGGTTCAATATCTTATATCAATCACACTTTCAATGTATCACATCAAAAGAAATAAAAATAATAAACCCCAATGATTTTTCCACAACCCATGTCCAAATTATTTGCAAGCTGGCTGTAAACCCTGGGCGCAAGCGTTGGAGCTCATAAAAAAATGACGACATACATAAAGTCCCGAAGTCCACCCCACATTTGTAGTTACTCACTACTTGTAGATAATGCCTCAGCAAAATATAGTAGTTCCGTGCAGGTGTCCCCACAAGATCCACAGCGAACACAGCTATCAATGCAGCCAGTACTGGTAGCAGCAACAGACATCCGTTGGAAACCCGAACCGTGGACCGTCACAAGCAATTCTCTCCAAGTCTTGCACGATGCTAGGCTAACCTCTAGGATGTCGAATGTCTCACAATGCGACGGCAGCTTCAGTCTCCACTAGGTCTTTCTTAACGAAATAATAAACACTCTCTTTTAGAAATAAAATCAGGATTTCCCTTTAAAAACTCTGTAGGTATGGTTTTGTTCTCTTTATCAAGTTTCCTTTGGTCTTTTTCCTTCACCAACCCCACTAACTTCTCTCCTCTCCCTTCTTTCAACCTTTCCCTCTCTTTCCTTTCCCAGCAACCAGTCCACTCTCCCATTGGCCACAACTTAACAAGTTACCTCATTGGTCAAAACTTTAACGAGATACGTGGGAAACTTAAATTTAAAAGTAAACCAACCTATTCACTTGCTTCAGAAGAAATGCATTAATGACATTACAAATCAGGAGCTATTCGATCACCTTTTAAATCTAATACCAATGAATTATAACAAATAAACTCTATACTTGGTTTTAGGCAAGGTATTACATATATATATATATATATATATATATATATATATATATATATATATATATATTATATATATATATATATATACATACACACTGCTCAAAAAATTAAAGGGAACACTAAAATAACACATCCTAGATCTGAATGAATGAAATAATCTTATTAAATACCTTTTTCTTTACATAGTTGAATGTGCTGACAACAAAGTCACACAAAAATTATCAATGGAAATCAAATTTATCAACCCATGGAGGTCTGGATTTGGAGTCACCCTCAAAATTTAAGTGGAAAACCACACTACAGGCTGATCCAACTTTGATGTAATGTCCTTAAAACAAGTCAAAAAGAGGCTCAGTAGTGTGTGTGGCCTCCATGTGCCTGTATGACCTCCCTACAACGCCTGGGCATGCTCCTGATGAGGTGTCGGATGGACTCCTGAGGGATCTCCTCCCAGACCTGGACTAAAGCATCCGCCAACTCCTGGACAGTCTGTGGTGCAACGTGGCGTTGGTGGATGGAGCGAGACATGATGTCCCAGATGTGCTCAATTGGATTCAGGTCTGGGGAACGGGCGGGCCAGTCCATAGCATCAATGCCTTCCTCTTGCAGGAACTGCTGACACACTCCAGCCACATGAGGTCTAGCATTGTCTTGCATTAGGAGGAACCCAGGGCCAACCGCACCAGCATATGGTCTCACAAGGGGTCTGAGGATCTCATCTCGGTACCTAATAGCAGTCAGGCTACCTCTGGCGAGCACATGGAGGGCTGTGCGGCCCCCCAAAGAAATGCCACCCCGCACCATGACTGACCCACCGCCAAACCGGTCATGCTGGAGGATGTTGCAGGCAGCAGAACGTTCTCCACGGCGTCTCCAGACTCTGTCACGTCTGTCACATGTGCTCAGTGTGAACCTGCTTTCATCTGTGAAGAACACAGGGACACAGGGACGTCGGGCCCTCATACCACCCTCATGGAGTCTGTTTCTGACCGTTTGAGCAGACACATGCACATTTGTGGCCTGCTGGAGGTCATTTTGCAGGGCTCTGGCAGTGCTCCTCCTGCTCCTCCTTGCACAAAGGCGGAGGTAGCAGTCCTGCTGCTGGTTTGTTGCCCTCCTACGGCCTCCTCCATGTCTCCTAATGTACTGGCCTGTCTCCTGGTAGCGCCTCCATGCTCTTGACACTATGCTGACAGACACAGCAAACCTTCTTGCCACAGCTCGCATTGATGTGCCATCCTGGATGAGCTGCACTACCTGAGCCACTTTTGTGGGTTGTAGACTCCGTCTCATGCTACCACTAGAGTGAAAGCACTGCCAGCATTCAAAAGTGACCAAAACATCAGCCAGGAAGCATAGGAACTGAGAAGTGGTCTGTGGTCACCACCTGCAAAACCAGTCCTTTATTGGGGGTGTCTTGCTAATTGCCTATAATTTCCACCTGTTGTCTATTCCATTTGCACAACAGCATGTGAAATTTATTGTCAATCAGTGTTGCTTCCTAAGTGGACAGTTTGATTTCACAGAAGTGTGATTGACTTGGAGTTACAATGTGTTGTTTAAGTGTTCCCTTTATTTTTTTGAGCAGAGTATATTATTATTATTATTATTATTATTATTATTTATATATTTTATTCCAATGTACTTTACTCAAACCAGTGAATATCACTTATTATAAATGAGATCATTAACTATCAGCTCTTGGAATATCCAGGGCCTGTACTCTTCACATTTTGGTTATAAAACAACAACTCCAGAATTGATTAAAAATATCAAGGGACAGGACATCATAATCCTACTGGAAACATGGTGTCGTGGAGACATAGGTACTCAGTATCCTCAGGCTATAGAGAACGTTTACTACCATCAATCAAACATAAAAATGTTAAATGGGGCCGAGACTCAGGAGGAATCATCATTTGGCATAAGCAGGACTTAGCACTGAATGAAATGAAAAAAGGTACTAATCACATTTGGTTAAAACTTAACAAAGGTACAATCAATTGTGACAATGATGTATACATATGTGCAGCTTATGCTCCTCCTTCAGATTCATCATATTATGATGATCAGTTTTTTGACAATCTCCATACAGAAATCATTCAATTTCAGGCAGAGGGTAAAGTGCTTCTTTGTGGAGATTTCAATGCAACAACAGGTTCTGAGCCTGACTAGACTGATGTGGGAGGTAACCACCACATATTTGGACACCCCTCCTTGTACAGTAGCCCAATTATAAATAATAGAAACAGTCCTGACCAAATACTGAACAAAAATGGGAAGGAGTTAGTGCATCTCTGTCGAGCCTTAGGCCTATACATGCTTAATGGTAGAATCAGAGGGAACACTTTAGGTCAGTTTACTTACTGCTCAGCTCTTGGGACAAGTGTAGTCGATTATGCCATCACTGACATTTGACCCCTCCTCCATTAGTGCATTCACTGTCAGACCACAGACACCATTGTCAGATCGCAGTCAGATCAACGCGTTTCTGAAGAAATTAACCGGCAATATTCATTCAAAAAAACAGCCCAATAAACTCTACAACATGAACCAATCGTGGATGGGCTCAAAACAGTGCAGAGATTCATTGAAACATTGAACTCAAATGAAATGAAATGATGAACTCTATACAGTTTTTCAATAACTCACAATACCAAAACAATAAAGAAGGTGTCAATTCGGCTACTGAAAACATCAATTGCATTTTCCAAAAAGCAGCATAGAAAACACATTTGAGAAAACCAAAATCAGAAACAAAAAACATTTTTTTTCTGAAAAATTGTTTGATAACGAATGTAAAACAATTAGAAAACACTTAAGACAAATGTCAAATGAAAAACATAAGCAGCAAAACAACCCAGATCTACGCTGAATACTTTGAAACTCTGAAACAGTATAAACATACACTGAAACGCAAGAAATTGAATTATACCAACAAGACACTTGATGAAATTGAAAGTGCAATTGACCAAAATCAGTTCTGGGACATGTGGAACAATTTAAGCACAACAAAGCCACAATAATTAGCCATACAAGATGAAGGAATTTGGAAAACTTATTTTGATAATCTATACAAAAACATCCCACAAAAAGATTTACAACAGAACCAATTATTCAAGAAAAATGGAACATCCTTGAATCAGTCATTAAAAACAACCAAAATCCATTAGATTACCCAATAACCCAACAAGAACTAAATGAAAAGCTAACATCTATAAAATTAAAGAAGGCCTGTGGTCTAGATAACATCAGAAATGAAATGCTGAAAAACAGCACACCTGATTTGCAAAATGCTGTGCTTTAATTGTTCAACATAGTTTTAACTTCTGGCTGCTTCCCTGGTGTCTGGAACCAGGGGCTCATCTCCCCTATCCACAAAAGTGGAGACAAATCAGACCCCAATAATTACAGGGGAATTTGCGTACTTTGGAAAGGTTTTCTGTAGCATTTTGAATTCAACAATTCAAACTTTTCTTCAATAATTTTTTTTTATAAGTAAATGTCAGATTGGCTTTCTCCCTAACCATCGCACTACTGACCATATATACACCTTACACACACTAATTAATAAACATGTCCACCAAAAAAAAGAGGGCAAAATCTTTGCTTGCTTTATTGACTTTAAAAAAGCATTTGATTCTATTTGGCACGAAGGGCTATTCTACAAAATTCTCCAACGTGGGCTTGGTGGTAAGGCATATGATTTAATCAAACGTATGTACACAGAAAACAAGTGTGCAATAAAAATCAAAAACCAAAGAACATAATTATTTTCACAATGTCGAGAATGGTCCACCCAGCCAACTTGACACAACTGTGGGAAGCAATGGAGTCACCATGGGACAGCATCCCTGTGCGATGCTTTCGACACCTTTGTAGACTCATGCCCCGACCAATTGAGGCTGTTGAGGACAAAAGGGGGAGGGATGCAACTAAATATTTAGAAGGTGTCCATAATGTTTTGTACACTCAGTGTACTGTATATCTTTGGCACTGTCATCACAGAGATCTGTCAATATACTGTCTTTCATGTCTGAAATACTGTCATCAGAGAGAATTGTTAGGTGCCTTTTGGCAAACTCCAAGCGGGCTGTCATGTGCCTTTTACTGAGGAGTGGCTTCCGTCTGGCCACTCTATCTTAAAAGCCTGATTGGTGGAGTGCTGCAGAGGTTCTCCCATCTCAGCAGAGGAACTCTGGAGCTCTGTCAGAGTGACCATCGGGTTCTTGGTCACCTCCCTAACCAAGGCCCTTCTCCCGATTGCTCAGTTTGGCCGGGCGGCCAGCTCTAGGAAGCATCTTGGTGGTTCCAAGCTTCTTCCATTTAAGAATGGAGGCCACTGTGTTCTTGGGGAACTTCAATGCTGCAGAAATTTTTGGTACTCTTCCCCCATATCTGTGACTCGGACGATCTCACAGTTGACATGCACTGTCAACTGTGGGACCTTATATAGACAGGTGTGTGCCTTTCCAAATCATGTCCAATCAATTGAATTTACCACAGGTGGACTCCAATCAAGTTGTAGAAACATCTCAAGGATGATCAATGGAAACAGGATGCACTCTGAGCTCATTTCGAGTCTCATAGCAAATAGTCTGAATACTTATAAATAAGGTATTTCTGTTAGTTTTTAAATATATTTCCAAAAATGTCTAACAATCGGTTTTCGCTTTGTCATTATGAGGTATTGTTTGTAGATCGATGAGGAATAAATATTAATTTAATCAATTTTAGAATAAGGCTGTAATGTAACAAAATGTGGAAAAAGTAAAGGGGTCTGAATACTTTTTTCGAATGCACTGTAACTGCCTTAATGTTGCTGGACCCCAGGAAGAGTAGCTGCTGCCTTGGCAGGAATGAATGGGGATCCTAAATAAATACAATACAAATACCAGTCAATTGCTTCCAAGTCTGGTCTATTCATTCTTATTTCTATGGTCAGTGCCATAAGCTACTCCACATGTAAACAAGATCAGCCAAACAAATAAACGAATGACTGAATAAGTAATTGGTTAATAAATGAGATAAGGAATCCCCAAATATTTTTTTAAAAATAACATGCAAAAGAATATAGGCCATGGCAGTTTTTTTTTTTTTACCGCACCAACAGTAGGCCTATCCCTCTGTTAGGCTATAATTATCTCAATCAAAATCTTTAAATCCAACACTTGAACATTAGCCCATCCAATATTTCTGTTCATTTTAAAGTAGGCTAATCGGAAAGTGCGGCGTGAAAAGTGGCGGCCGGGTCTCCATGTCGGCTTCCCCAGTCCGCGCCTTTGTGTCAGCTGAACTGCGCTCCTGTCTTCATACCACTGTCATCTACAAGACAAACATGACATATAAAACGTGTGGTGGCCACAGAATATATATATCTAGTCGAGGGTGATGAACACAGCAAAGAGTAAGACGTGTATGCAGAAGATGGCCTGTTGGAAACTTTTTAATAAAACGGCAGCACAGTCTTTATGGTCGCAGGTTCCTCATACACGGGCAAGTAGCCTGCCCTGCAGTATAGGGACAAATGTACCTTGCCCAAAGTCTTGGCTAATTTATTGACTCACTAAAGTGGTTCGTTTCCGAACTTTACTATGTGGGAGCGAATCTACTTTTACGCATCATTGATTTGATTTGATTTGAAGCGTTTTCGTAATTGTTTGTCTTATCCATAAGTCATGTCAGTACACTTATACTGATTTATTAGAAATTGCTCCATTAATTCAGTAATTCATTGATGGTTTGATTGTCTGATTCATTAATACACTTCGTCGACTTTCAAACTACAGGGGCAGCCATAGGCGCTGACAGGAAGGTTGCTGCTGGCGCGTTTTGGCATTGTTGCGTCACAATACAAAAAATGCCTCTGATGACGAAATGATCAAACACCTGCTGCCACTGGTGAAATGACTGATCATTAGCTGATTGAACTTCAAGGTGAATGGTAAGTAGGCCTCTCAGCCTGTTTATCGGATAACTGAGGGGATAGACAAGTTATATTGAGCGCCAATTATAGCTCGGATATTAGGCATGAATAATTGAATAAAGTTGTTAAATTTGTATGAATATCTTGTCCCAAATAGTTATTGAAACTCGGAAATGAATTTGATTAAATTAGATGAGACAGTATTTGTTTAGTTTTTTAATCCCCAAATACTAAAGAAATATGTTTCTGTGGCTCTCTTTTTATATAATTTAATAGTGCTGAAAGCAACTTCCTATTCAAACTATTCAAGACTAGAACGAACATTCTGATAAGAATACTGCAGACCAGTGAATGATGAATAGGAGGCCCAACCCGAATGGATCTGTAGGACCGAGGTCCACGCTGCTAAAAGTGCTGCTGAGAGAGAAGGGGTCAGCCAGGCCCCAGTGATGGCCTCCTTTACAGGTCCTCGGTCCCCCTCCCCTGCAGGTTCTCCTCAGGATCCACCTCCTGATGACCTCTGGCCCAAGAGGCCCTCAGCAGCCCACAGAGAGAGGAGAGAACTCCAGCCCATGGCTACTGTCCAGGCTGGACGCTGTGCGTCTCCCGGTTGGTTTAACAGCAGCAGCAACTCTCTGGTTCCTGCCCCGCCCATCCAGCTGCCTGCCCAGACCAACAGACGCAGAAGCAACAAGGACCTCTCCTTCACTGAGGTTCTGAAGAACAACACGCTTCTGCCTGATTCCCGGCCCAGCAGCCAAGAGAGCCTGCACCAGCCTGAGATGATGAGGGCAAGAAGCCCTGTAAGCATCATTAGACCTGAGGGGAAGCCTAGCAACCCTCGGCGCACCACTAGACGGCCTGTTTGCCCTGTTGGCCTGGTTCAGTCTGATGTACAGCCTTCCAGACCTGAGGGGATGCCTAGCAACCCTCGGACGCCAGACGGCCTGTTAGCCCTTTTGGCCTGGTCAGTCCGATGTAAAGCCTACCAGACCTGAGGGGGATGCCTACCCTCGGCGTACCACCAGACGGCCTGTTAGCCCTGTTGGCTTGGTCCAGTCCGACGTACAGCCTTCCA
Organism: Coregonus clupeaformis; assembly: GCF_020615455.1. Classification (NCBI taxonomy): domain Eukaryota; kingdom Metazoa; phylum Chordata; class Actinopteri; order Salmoniformes; family Salmonidae; genus Coregonus; species Coregonus clupeaformis. Next base: position 27,591 of record NW_025536185.1, read on the forward strand.
GACCTGATGGGATGCCTACCAACCCTCGGCTGCACCACTAGACGGCCTGTTAGCCCTGTTGGCCTGGTCCAGTCTGATGTTACAGCCTTCCAGACCTGAGGGGACTGCCTAGCAACCCTCGCGCGCACCACTAGACGGCCTGTTAGCCCTGTTGGCCTGGTTCAATCTGATGTACAGCGTTCCAGACCTGAGGGGAAGCCTAGCAACCCTGTGGTGCACCAACTAGATGAGTCTGTTAGCCCTGTTGGCCTGGTTCAGGCTGATGTACAGCCTTCCAGACCTGAGGGGATGCCTAGCAACCCTCAGCGCACCACTCACGGACGGCCCTGAGCCCTTTGGCCTGGTCCCAGTCTGATGTACAGCCTTCCAGACCTGAGAGGGGATACCTAGCAACCCTCGGCGCACCACTAGACGGCCTGTTAGCCCTGTTGGCCTGGTTCAGTCTGATGTACAGCCTTCCAGACCTGAGGGGAAGCCTAGCAACCCTCGGCGCGCCACTAGATGGCCTGTTGGCCCTGTTGGCCTGGTTCAGTCTGATGTACAGCCCTTCCAGACCTGAGGGGATGCCTAGCAACCCTCGGCGCACCACTAGACGGCCTGTTAGCCCTGTTGGCCTGGTCCAGTCTGATGTACAGCCTTCCAGACCTGAGGGGATGCCTAGCAACCCTCGGCGCACCACTAGACGGCCTGTTAGCCCTGTTGGCCTTGTCCAGTCTGATGTACAGCTTTCCAGACCTGAGGGGATGCCCTAGCAACCCTCGACGCACCACTAGACGGCTACAGCCCTGTTGGCCTGGTTCAGTCTGATGTACAGCCTTGCAGACCTGAGGGGATGCTAGCAACCCTCGGCGCACCACTAGACGGCCTGTTAGCCCTGTTGGCCTTGTCCAGTCTGATGTACAGCTTTCCAGACCTGAGGGGATGCCTAGCAACCCTCGGCGCACCACTAGACGGCCTGTTAGCCCTGTTGGCCTTGTCCAGTCTGATGTACAGCCTTCCAGACCTGAGGGGATGCCAGGGTCACATCAGTTATAGTAGAGGGCCTATCTCTAGATCAGGGTTGGGGTCCATTTCTATACAGTCAATTCAGGACGTAAACTGAAATTCCAATTATTTTTTTCCCCTTCTCTTAGAGAGTCATTGAGGAAAATTGGAATTGGAATTAGACTTTCAGTTTACTTCCTGAATTGACTGAATTGTAAAGGATCTGCCCCCAACCCTGATCTAGATAAACTACTAGATCTCTATGATGACAGTGCCTCAGACAGAAAGACAATAATCCTGTTCACTCTTGACACCATGCCTTTACATTTCTGAAGCAGTACATAAATAAAAACAAAGCATTGAAGAAAATACAATCTTTGGAGTTTTGAGTGCATACACTGCTGAATATATGAATTATAAGATGATACAAGATAAAAAACATGTCACAACTGACAGGCTAAATTACATGGCTAAAATGCAAGCATCAAAAGGGAGTACAGCTTTTAAATAAAGAAAAATAGTTTATTTATTGCATTATTATTGATCCATTCCAGATAATCTACAATGTCAATCAAACTGTGCTGTATGAATCATATTGCCTCCCAGACTCTCAGGCTATTCTCCGAATGGCACCCTATTCCCTATGGGTCCTGGTCAAAAGTAGTGCACTACATAGGGAAAAGGGTGCCTTTTGGACACAAGCAGCCTGACACACAGGACTCAGGACATGTCAATCACATTACAGGCAACAGCATATTGTTCAACAATACTGTATCATGAGGACAGTTACCACATGATGACGTAACATCATTACAGCATTACTGTCAAAGTTAAAGGGACAGACTGCTAAAACAAGACTGCTTAGAATATCACTAGCCACTGAAATCTTACAGTACTTTTTTATGTCCAGCAAGCAATACTAATTTAGCAGTATTCCATCTTATTATTCTTAATTATGAATTTAATAATCATTTAATTCATGACTAAAGGCATTTGAATTAGAAAGAAGAGATTATGCCATGAAAAAAAAAAAAGTAGTCCAACACATTGTAATGTTGCTCCTTCTAAACAGAATGGCTGTTTCACCTAGTAGTCCAACACATTGTAATGTTGCTCCTTCTAAACAAAATGGCTGTTTCACCTAGTAGTCCAACACATTGTAATGTTGTTCCTTCTAAACAAAATGGCTGTTTCACCTAGTAGTCCAACACATTGTAATGTTGCTCCTTCTAAACAAAATGGCTGTTTCACCTAGTAGTCCAACACATTGTAATGTTGCTCCTTCTAAACAAAATGGCTGTTTCACCTAGTAGTCCAACACATTGTAATGTTGCTCCTTCTAAACAGAATGTCTGTTTCACCTAGTAGTCCAACACATTGTAATGTTGCTCCTTCTAAACAAAATGGCTGTTTCACCTAGTAGTCCAACACATTGTAATGTTGCTCCTTCTAAACAAAATGGCTGTTTCACCCTAGTAGTCCAACACATTGTAATGTTGCTCCTTCTAAACAAAATGGCTGTTTCACCTAGTAGTCCAACACATTGTAATGTTGCTCCTTCTAAACAAAATGGTCTGTTTCACCTAGTAGTCCAACACATTGTAATGTTGCTCCTTCTAAACAGAATGGCTGTTTCACCTAGTAGTCCAACACATTGTAATGTTGCTCCTTCTAAACAAAATGGCTGTTTCACCTAGTAGTCCAACACATTGTAATGTTGCTCCTTCTAAACAAAATGGCTGTTTCACCTAGTAGTCCAACACATTGTAATGTTGCTCCTTCTAAACAGAATGGCTGTTTCACCTAGTAGTCCAACACATTGTAATGTTTCTCCTTCTAAACAGAATGGCTGTTTCACCTAGTAGTCCAACACATTGTAATGTTGTTCCTTCTAAACAAAATGGCTGTTTCACCTAGTAGTCCAAGACATTGTAATGTTGCTCCTTCTAAACAAAATGGCTTTCACCTAGTAGTCCAACACATTGTAATGTTGCTCCTTCTAAACAAAATGGCTGTTTCACCTAGTAGTCCAACACATTGTAATGTTGTTCCTTCTAAACAAAATGGCTTTCACCTAGTAGTCCAACACATTGTAATGTTGCTCCTTCTAAACAAAATGGCTGTTTCACCTAGTAGTCCAACACATTGTAATGTTGCTCCTTCTAAACAAAATGGCTTTCACCTAGTAGTCCAACACATTGTAATGTTGCTCCTTCTAAACAAAATGGCTTTCACCTAGTAGTCCAACACATTGTAATGTTGCTCCTTCTAAACAAAATGGCTGTTTCACCTAGTAGTCCAACACATTGTAATGTTGTTCCTTCTAAACAAAATGGCTTTCACCTAGTAGTCCAACACATTGTAATGTTGCTCCTTCTAAACAAGAAATGGCTGTTTCACCTAGTGAGTCCAACACATCGTAATGTTGCTCCTTCTAAAACAAAATGGCTGTTTCACCTAGTAGTCCAACACATTGTAATGTTGCTCCTTCTAAACAGAATGGCTGTTTCACCTAGTAGTCCAACACATTGTAATGTTGCTCATTCTAAACAAAATGGCTTTCACCTAGTAGTCCAACACATTGTAATGTTGCTCCTTCTAAACAGAATGGCTGTTTCACCTAGTAGTCCAACACATTGTAATGTTGCTCCTTCTAAACAAAATGGCTTTCACCTAGTAGTCCAACACATTGTAATGTTGCTCCTTCTAAACAAAATGGCTGTTTCACCTAGTAGTCCAACACATTGTAATGTTGCTCCTTCTAAACAGAATGGCTGTTTCACCTAGTAGTCCAACACATTGTAATGTTGCTCCTTCTAAAACAAAATGGCTTTCACCTAGTAGTCCAACACATTGTAATGTTGCTCCTTCTAAACAGAATGGCTGTTTCACCGTAGTAGTCCAACACATTGTAATGTTGCTCCTTCTAAAACAGAATGGCTGTTTCACCTAGTAGTCCAACACATTGTAATGTTGCTCCTTCTAAACAAAATGGCTGTTTCACCTAGTAGTCCAACACATTGTAATGTTGCTCCTTCTAAACAAAATGGCTGTTTCACCTAGTAGTCCAACACATTGTAATGTTGCTCCTTCTAAACAAAATGGCTGTTTCACCTAGTAGTCCAACACATTGTAATGTTTCTCCTTCTAAACAAAATGGCTGTTTCACCTAGTAGTCCAACACATTGTAATGTTGCTCCTTCTAAACAAAATGGCTGTTTCACCTAGTAGTCCAACACATTGTAATGTTGCTCCTTCTAAACAAAATGGCTGTTTCACCTAGTAGTCCAACACATTGTAATGTTGCTCCTTCTAAAACAAAATGGCTGTTTCACCTAGTAGTCCAACACATTGTAATGTTGCTCCTTCTAAACAGAATGGCTGTTTCACCTAGTAGTCCAACACATTGTAATGTTTCTCCTTCTAAACAAAATGGCTGTTTCACCTAGTAGTCCAACACATTGTAATGTTGCTCCTTCTAAACAAAATGGCTGTTTCACCTAGTAGTCCAACACATTGTAATGTTGCTCCTTCTAAACAGAATGGCTGTTTCACCTAGTAGTCCCTCACATTGCAATGTTGCTCCTTCTAAACAAAATGGCTTTCACCCTAGTAGTCCCTCACATTGCAATGTTGCTCCTTCTAAACAAAATGGCTTTCACCTAGTAGTCCAACACATTGTAATGTTGCTCCTTCTAAACAGAATGGCTGTTTCACCTAGTAGTCCAACACATTGTAAATGTTGCTCCTTCTAAACAAAATGGCTGTTTCACCTAGTAGTCCAACACATTGTAATGTTGCTCCCTTCTAAACACAAAATAGCTGTTTCACCTAGTAGTCCAACACATTGTAATGTTGCTCCTTCTAAGCAGAATGGCTGTTTCACCTAGTAGTCCAACACATTGTAATGTTGCTCCTTCTAAACAAAATGGCTGTTTCACCTAGTAGTCCAACACATTGTAATGTTGTTCCTTCTAAACAGAATGGCTGTTTCACCTAGTAGTCCCTCACATTGTAATGTTGCTCCTTCTAAACAGAATGGCTGTTTCACCTAGTAGTCCCTCACATTGTAATGTTGCTCCTTCTAAACAAAATGGCTGTTTCACCTAGTAGTCCAACACATTGTAATGTTGTTCCTTCTAAACAAAATGGCTGTTTCACCTAGTAGTCCAACACATTGTAATGTTGCTCCTTCTAAACAAAATGGCTGTTTCACCTAGTAGTCCAACACATTGTAATGTTGCTCCTTCTAAACAGAATGGCTGTTTCACCTAGTAGTCCCTCACATTGTAATGTTGCTCCTTCTAAACAAAATGGCTTTCACCTAGTAGTCCCTCACATTGTAATGTTGCTCCTTCTAAACAAAATGGCTTTCACCTAGTAGTCCAACACATTGTAATGTTGCTCCTTCTAAACAGAATGGCTGTTTCACCTAGTAGTCCAACACATTGTAATGTTGCTCCTTCTAAACAAAATGGCTGTTTCACCTAGTAGTCCAACACATTGTAATGTTGCTCCTTCTAAACAAAATGGCTGTTTCACCTAGTAGTCCAACACATTGTAATGTTGCTCCTTCTAAACAGAATGGCTGTTTCACCTAGTAGTCCAACACATTGTAATGTTGCTCCTTCTAAACAAAATGGCTGTTTCACCTAGTAGTCCAACACATTGTAATGTTGCTCCTTCTAAACAGAATGGCTGTTTCACCTAGTAGTCCAACACATTGTAATGTTGCTCCTTCTAAACAAAATGGCTGTTTCACCTAGTAGTCCAACACATTGTAATGTTGCTCCTTCTAAACAGAATGGCTGTTTCACCTAGTAGTCCAACACATTGTAATGTTGCTCCTTCTAAACAAAATGGCTGTTTCACCTAGTAGTCCAACACATTGTAATGTTGTTCCTTCTAAACAAAATGGCTGTTTCACCTAGTAGTCCAACACATTGTAATGTTGCTCCTTCTAAACAGAATGGCTGTTTCACCTAGTAGTCCAACACATTGTAATGTTGCTCCTTCTAAACAAAATGGCTGTTTCACCTAGTAGTCCAACACATTGTAATGTTGCTCCTTCTAAACAGAATGGCTGTTTCACCTAGTAGTCCAACACATTGTAATGTTGCTCCTTCTAAACAAAATGGCTGTTTCACCTAGTAGTCCAACACATTGTAATGTTGCTCCTTCTAAACAAAATGGCTGTTTCACCTAGTAGTCCAACACATTGTAATGTTGCTCCTTCTAAACAAAATGGCTGTTTCACCTAGTAGTCCAACACATTGTAATGTTGCTCCCTTCTAAACAAAATGGCTGTTTCACCTAGTAGTCCAACACATTGTAATGTTGCTCCTTCTAAACAAAATGGCTGTTTCACCTAGTAGTCCAACACATTGTAATGTTGTTCCTTCTAAACAAAATGGCTGTTTCACCTAGTAGTCCAACACATTGTAATGGTTTGCTCCTTCTAAACAAAATGGCTGTTTCACCTAGTAGTCCAACACATTGTAATGTTGCTCCTTCTAAACAAAATGGCTGTTTCACCTAGTAGTCCAACACATTGTAATGTTGCTCCTTCTAAACAAAATGGCTGTTTCACCTAGTAGTCCAACACATTGTAATGTTGCTCCTTCTAAACAAAATGGCTGTTTCACCTAGTAGTCCAACACATTGTAATGTTGCTCCTTCTAAACAAAATGGCTGTTTCACCTAGTAGTCCAACACATTGTAATGTTGCTCCTTCTAAACAAAATGGCTGTTTCACCTAGTAGTCCAACACATTGTAATGTTGCTCCTTCTAAACAAAATGGCTGTTTCACCTAGTAGTCCCTCACATTGTAATGTTGCTCCTTCTAAACAGAATGGCTGTTTCACCTAGTAGTCCAACACATTGTAATGTTTCTCCTTCTAAACAAAATGGCTTTCACCTAGTAGTCCCTCACATTGTAATGTTGCTCCTTCTAAACAGAATGGCTGTTTCACCTAGTAGTCCAACACATTGTAATGTTGCTCCTTCTAAACAAAATGGCTGTTTCACCTAGTAGTCCAACACATTGTAATGTTGCTCCTTCTAAACAGAATGGCTGTTTCACCTAGTAGTCCCTCACATTGTAATGTTGCTCCTTCTAAACAAAATGGCTTTCACCTAGTAGTCCCCACATTGTAATGTTGCTCCTTCTAAACAAAATGGCTTTCACCTAGTAGTCCAACACATTGTAATGTTGCTCCTTCTAAACAGAATGGCTGTTTCACCTAGTAGTCCAACACATTGTAATGTTGCTCCTTCTAAACAAAATGGCTGTTTCACCTAGTAGTCCAACACATTGTAATGTTGCTCCTTCTAAACAAAATGGCTGTTTCACCTAGTAGTCCAACACATTGTAATGTTGCTCCTTCTAAACAGAATGGCTTTTTCACCTAGTAGTCCAACACATTGCAATGTTGCTCCTTCTAAACAAAATGGCTGTTTCACCTAGTAGTCCAACACATTGTAATGTTGCTCCTTCTAAACAGAATGGCTGTTTCACCTAGTAGTCCAACACATTGTAATGTTGCTCCTTCTAAACAAAATGGCTGTTTCACCTAGTAGTCCAACACATTGTAATGTTGCTCCTTCTAAACAGAATGGCTGTTTCACCTAGTAGTCCAACATTGTAATGTTGCTCCTTCTAAACAAAATGGCTGTTTCACCTAGTAGTCCAACACATTGTAATGTTGTTCCTTCTAAACAAAATGGCTGTTTCACCTAGTAGTCCAACACATTGTAATGTTGCTCCTTCTAAACAAAATGGCTGTTTCACCTAGTAGTCCAACACATTGTAATGTTGCTCCTTCTAAACAAAATGGCTGTTTCACCTAGTAGTCCAACACATTGTAATGTTGCTCCTTCTAAACAAAATGGCTGTTTCACCTAGTAGTCCAACACATTGTAATGTTGCTCCTTCTAAACAAAATGGCTGTTTCACCTAGTAGTCCAACACATTGTAATGTTGCTCCTTCTAAACAAAATGGCTGTTTCACCTAGTAGTCCAACACATTGTAATGTTGCTCCTTCTAAACAAAATGGCTGTTTCACCTAGTAGTCCAACACATTGTAATGTTGCTCCTTCTAAACAAAATGGCTGTTTCACTAGTAGTCCAACACATTGTAATGTTGCTCCTTCTAAACAAAATGGCTGTTTCACCTAGTAGTCCAACACATTGTAATGTTGTTCCTTCTAAACAAAATGGCTGTTTCACCTAGTAGTCCAACACATTGTAATGTTGCTCCTTCTAAACAAAATGGCTGTTTCACCTAGTAGTCCAACACATTGTAATGTTGCTCCTTCTAAACAAAATGGCTGTTTCACCTAGTAGTCCAACACATTGTAATGTTGCTCCTTCTAAACAAAATGGCTGTTTCACCTAGTAGTCCAACACATTGTAATGTTGCTCCTTCTAAACAAAATGGCTGTTTCACCTAGTAGTCCAACACATTGTAATGTTGCTCCTTCTAAACAAAATGGCTGTTTCACCTAGTAGTCCAACACATTGTAATGTTGCTCCTTCTAAACAAAATGGCTGTTTCACCTAGTAGTCCAACACATTGTAATGTTGCTCCTTCTAAACAAAATGGCTGTTTCACCTAGTAGTCCCTCACATTGTAATGTTGCTCCTTCTAAACAGAATGGCTGTTTCACCTAGTAGTCCAACACATTGTAATGTTGCTCCTTCTAAACAAAATGGCTTTCACCTAGTAGTCCCTCACATTGTAATGTTGCTCCTTCTAAACAGAATGGCTGTTTCACCTAGTAGTCCAACACATTGTAATGTTGCTCCTTCTAAACAAAATGGCTGTTTCACCTAGTAGTCCAACACATTGTAATGTTGCTCCTTCTAAACAAAATGGCTGTTTCACCTAGCTAATTTTCCCCAAACATCAGACACCCCCTGACCTCGGACACTCTCTAGTGGTTGGAGGACTGAATCACCTCGAGCTCAACATTTAAATGGACTGAAAAATAACGGCACGCTTTTGTGACTAATCGACACCCTTTTAGCTAGCTGACCACCGATTTTCAGTGCAATTTATGTAAGTTAAGTTAGGTTTTGAGAGTTTTCAAAAAGTTATATGTACACATTTTGTGGAACACGCTGCATATTGTAAAATTCGACTGCGCGACAGACCACACCTAATTTAATATCCAACTTTTTACCTCTGAAATATAGCTAACGGATTTTCTAATGTTGCTATCTTAGTTGCTAAATGTTGATAGAACTGCTAAGTAAGCAAAAAGGAAAGAAATGTTAAGTGTTAGATAATACATATCACGAAAACAGCTGCATGTTGTCAAGCTTTACCGTATCAAAATTGGAGTCCTCTGACGGAGGCGTTTTGCACAATCTGCAAAAATGTATTTGGAACTTTGAACCATGAACTTTTCGACACCTATCACTGTTGGCTATGTTTCATCTTACAACAGCTACATAGAGGCAGTATTTAGTTAAATGGTACAATGTATGCATCAATATTACACTAATAGGGACACTAATTTTCATTACAGATAACATCAAACAAAAAACGTGGGTACACTTTCAGTTATTGTGAAAACTTTCATCACCTTTCAATGCCTTAGCTTTGAAATGTAAATGTTTATACATATTCAGATTGAGTTATCTTTCTAAAATGTGTATAGTATGCCAAGTTATTTAGCTGCATGTATTTACCACCACAGCATGGAGAAAGTCAAGAGGAAGCAGTGGAGTGAGGTGGACATGTTCCATGCCATGGAGGACTGCGGGGCAGGGATGGCTATCCGCCAGGCTGCCAAGGTTAGGCATCTTTTGTTTTTAGGAGATTACCACGTGTATGTGAATTTTATCTGCTAGTAACAGTTTTATTTTCTTATCTACCAAGGTGCATGGTGTACCTCGGCAGACCCTGGCGGACAGGCTGAGCGGCCGGGTGACCCATGGTTGTCGCAGTGGACCACCCACATTGCTTGCACCAGAGGATGAAAAGTCTCTGGTGCAGTACTGTATCTACTGCGCCAGCCATGGGTTCCCCTTCACCAGACAGAGGCTGATGAAATACGCCGACAAAATACGCAGGTATTTGGTGTTCTATGTGTTTATGTATGTAGAATGCTGGACTGACTGTTCTCAATGTGTGTGATGTAAATGTGGATGTGTATGGTGATGCCAAAACAAACATTTTCATCCTGGATGGACAATTATATATTCTATTCTATTGTAGGTTTCGGCACCCAGGGGAAACAATCCCACCACTGGGGAAGAGGTGGTGGGAAATGTTCAGGAGGAGGCACAAGAACCTAAGCATGAGGAGGCCGGACACCCTGGATAGGGGGAGAGCTGAGTGTGCCACACGTCCGACGATGGACACCTTGGAGGACACCTTGGAGGAGAGTGGGTTGAGGGAGAAACCCAGACAAATCTATAACTGCGATGAGTCTGGGTTTCGTAGCGACCAGAGCAGGCACAAAGTGCTGGCTCCCCGGGGCGCAAAACACGTGTACCAGCAGGCTCCGGGGACCAAGGAGCACATCACAGTGCTGGCCTGCTTCAACACAACTGGGGAGGACATCCCCCCGTTTATCATCTACCCCAAGTGTTTCCCCGGTGGCCACTACACACTGGGAGGCCCCCCCCAAGCCTTGTATGGACGGTCAAGCAGTGGCTACATTGACGGGGACCTGTTCAGGAAGTGGTTTCAGCACTTCATTAAGTATGCAGTGAAAGAGCGCCCTCTCCTTCTCCTCTTTGATGGGCACAAGAGCCACATGGACCCGGAAGTGCTCGCGGTGGCACTAAGGGAAGGGGTTATACTTCTTTGTCTTCCACCACACTGCACCCATGTCCTGCAGCCGCTGGACGTGGCATACTTTGGCCCTTTAAAGGCTGAGTTCACCAAGGTAGCTGGAGACCTTTACCATGTAGGAGTGGTCAAAATGGCTAACAAATCAGAATTTGCCAGAGTATTCCGCTACCCGTACCAGCGATGCAAGGACATGCGCTATGTGGTGGAAGGGTTTAAGAAGTGTGGCCTCTTCCCTTTTGACCGTTCAGCCATTGAAGGGTCCCGTTTAATGCCGTCTCGGACCCTACCGGGTCCCAACACCGCCTCTACTGGAACCAGCAGCTATGTGCCATCCATCAGCACCTCCTCCCCAGCGACCACAGGAGGACCCTCAGCCCCTGCCCCAGTCCCAGCCGCTGCTCCAGTCCTATCCCTAGCTCTAGAAGAGCACCCCCTAATAGAGGGGGGGCTGATAGCGAAGGACCTGGGGCACATCCTTACTGTCCTGAAGTATCGGCTGGACCGATACAGAAGACTCCCTGTGGTCGCCACATGCCTCACCGGGAGGAATACACGCGCCAGTGGCAGGAGAGGGGTGAGAAGGAGAGGGCCGGGGCAGAGGAGAAAGAGCGTCGGGCAGCCCTCAGAACACAGAGGGCACAGGAGAGGGCTGCCATGGATGAGACCATTGACGCCATCGCCTCTGCTGGACCCCCTGCTGGAACCACTCCTGACAGCTGCATCACCACTGCCAGTGCCTCCCAGTGTGCAACACCTGTAGGAGCCGCCGGAGTCCCCAGCTGCAGAAGAAGGCCACATGCCGACTCTCCCGGCCACACCATCGTCGGCCCCTCAACCCCACCATTACAAACACCAGCTCCTCCAAGCCATCGTCTGCGGTTTTGTCCACCACCACCCCAATGCACACCACCCCCCATGTCTGTCACCACCAACACAGCCTCCTCTGGACCAACTGCCTCCTCCGTCTCCCCTGGTCACACCACCATAGCAGCCTCGTCTGGTGTCCCTGCCCCCTGCAATTTGAATACCACCACCTCCACAGGTAAACACATGTTAAATTACGAAAAAATGACTGTTTGTTATCTGTTTTATAAAACAGCAATGTAAAAATATATATATATATATCTTTATATATCTACAGTAAATAGCACCAGCCCTCAAGTCATCTCCGCCTCCTCCAAAACCTCTGCAGCTTCCTCCAGAGGTATTGATGTAAAAAAGTTGAAAAGGGTTTTCATGCAACATGCTCTGTCTAACACTACTTTTTCTCAAACTGCAGCACAGAAAAGGAAGAGACAAGCTACACCGGTCACATCTGTCACACCACCCATGGCACCACTCTCAGGTACTTCATAATCTGTTTTTCTCGCTCTCTCAGTTGTATCAATTACTATTGTTGTTGAAGAACTTCTACATTTTGCAAAACCATATTAATCAATTTGTATTATTATTTAATTTTTTATAAAAGAAGACACCACCTGCTGTGCTCGCTGCGGGGAGCGTGATCCGCCTGCAAGCTCCCTCTCAGGAGTGTAGATCCGAGGTGCCATGGGTGTGCTGTGACTTTTGCCAGCACTGGTTCCACTGCAGGTGTGTGCAGTGGGATCAAGAGGTAGCGGTGGAGCTGGATTTTTATTGTGATTTTTGTGACAATATAGGGATGGAGGTCGAGATTTAATTGTTTGTTTTGTTTGTGTTCATATGAAATTATTTATTTGTTCAAAAAAATAAATGTCTAAAATATAATATATATATTTATTGAACCCATCTTGTGTATTTCTTCCTTTACTTTCCAAGTGCACCTCTGCAACACAAACTCCAACAGTGTTTTCATTGTTTTATGTTAATGCGCATAACTGAAATTAAAGTGTATTTGATGTAAATTATTAATACTCATATTTCATTTGGTTACAACACTGTTGGTGAAGAACCATTTTTTAAGAGTCCACAAGAGGGCGCAACCGGTGCTACGCAATGAAAAGTTGACAGGCAAGTCATTATTTTTTACCGGAAGACTAGCCAACTAGTCAACTATCTAGTAAACACTTCGGTACGTGGTTGGTGTCTCTTTTTTCAACAAAATTAAACGGATATATCTTGTAATTGAACAAAATAGTAAGGTGCCCAATAACTGGGGGTCGATACAGATAATACGGGACGTATTTTTTTGCTAAACCGCTTATCAAAAGCAGATAACAGTAATATTTTCAAATGAAATGTCAAACTTGCTAATTGCTAAACCGTTAGCTAACATTTTTACGACACCAATAATCACAAAACATTGAAGGCTTGATCACAAGATAACACTGTTGAAGGTAATATATTTCTTAAACGCTGTTGAATATGCCGATAATACGGGATTCTACGCTAGTAGTCCCTCACATTGTAATGTTGTTCCTTCTAAACAAAATGGCTGTTTCACCTAGTAGTCCAACACATTGTAATGTTGCTCCTTCTAAACAAAATGGCTGTTTCACCTAGTAGTCCAACACATTGTAATGTTGCTCCTTCTAAACAGAATGGCTGTTTCACCTAGTAGTCCAAGACAGAAGTAGGTGGTCAGTAATGGTCCTTGTTTTACAATTAAGCCAACTGGTTCAGTAAGTCTCAGATTGCATCTAAGATATGTGACTTGAAGGTTATTCCTGAAACAGTGTCCATCCATTTCCAAAAGTGAAAACCCAGCCCACATTTAATAGTAGATACTTGATGTGTTTGTAGACCAAAGAGTGATAAGTTATGAAGAGAACAATGTGGAAGTTGATTCCATTGTGTTCGTTCATCCATCCTTCAGCAGCCAGCCAGTCAGTCTCCCCTTGATTCATCAACATCCTGCAATGTCATATTTCGACCAGCAGAGTTCACTGATTCCACTATCTGAATTGTATCACTGTTCAAAGGCGCCTATGTCTTATCCACTTGAAGTGATTGGTTCAGAGAGGTGTCACTGGACCAATAAGGGGAGGCAGTGGACCAATATGGGGTGCTGACCTGAGGATGGTATGCGTGGCAGGACTCGGGTCTCCTACGGACCTTCTGAGATTTCATCCTGTCACACTTTACTGAGGCGTTATGTACACAGAGGTCAAGGACACCAACACACTTAACAACAACAACAACGAGTATCTATGCTGCAATACCAACACACTTAACAACAACAACAAGTATCTATGCTGCAATACCAACACACTTAACAACAACAAGTATCTATGCTGCAATACCAACACACTTAACAACAATAACAAGTATCTATGCTGCAATACCAACACACTTAACAACAATAACAAGTATCTATGCTGCAATACCAACACACTTAACAACAACAAGTATCTATGCTGCAATACCAACACACTTAACAACAACAACAAGTATCTATGCTGCAATACCAACGATTAGTTACCGGAGTGTAACTCCAGTTCTATGAGTGGAGCGGAGCCACATAGGGGAGCTCTGCTCCTAGTGGTTTACCCTCTGCCCTAAGGCAGCAACAGCCTGAAGCAAAATTATGCACACACCTGCAGCCAATGGGAGCACAGGTGTCCCTATAAGAGGGGACGCTTCCCCTCAATCAGCCTCCCGAGATATTATCTTCAGCGAGACTAGAGAGGGTCGGCAGGGCCTTAAGTCCTATGGGGTTCCGCTCCACTCATAGAACTGGAGTTACACTCCGGTAACTAATCGTTCTATATCGTGGAGCTCTGCTCCTAGTGGTTTAAGTAGGAGCGTAGCGCTCCATAATGTACTCCCTGCCGAGCCTAACACTTCCCATTAAAAAATGAAAAGGTCAAGCCTAGCAATGGCCGCAACCAATTCCCGCAGTACTGCAACTAAAAACCCCTATGGGCGTCACAATATACCGCATCATCGGTTAAAGACCCGCCCCACCTAGTTCAATGGCAATGCCAATGACTAGTGGGCAGATCACCAGAATAGAAGCTACACTAATCTGTACTAGCAGATAGATGTGCCTCAATATCCTGTGAAAACACTACCGACCACTAATGGAATGACACCAAGTGTCACTCTACATTATGTACACAGTAGACCACCTCACTCACTCAATGGAATCCCAGAGATTAGTAGGCAGGAACAAAATATAAGTCATACTAAACTGAACACTCAGATGACCTCACATTCTGTCAATTCAATACATGTCTCTACTATACTGACCCTGTCAGTCAAGAGACATGCCACAAGATATGCTTTCCATCCAAAGCGGACCTGATAGAAACCTGTGTCCATCGTCCTGCTCTTTTCGCTTCTAGCTCAAGATTCCCCTTCGCTGAGTACAATCGAGCCATAGAGATAGAAAGCCTATCTATCAGAAAACATGTTTTCCTAACCAAAGCGGACCTGATGGGAACCTTCCCATAGTCCTGCTTTATTCTCTCTTCCTGGCTCAAAATCCCCTTTCAGCTTTGCTGAGTACAGACCGAGCCAAAGAGTTAGAAAACATATCTATCCAGAATATGTCTTCCTGACCAAAGCGGACCTGATGGACACCCATGTCCACAGTCCTGCTTTTTTTCCTCTCTTTCTTGCTCAAGATCTCCCTTCAGCCACGCTGAGTACAGATCGAGCCAAAGAGTTAGAAGACATATCTAATAGATAGAAACGGATAAAAGGAGACGGTGTCGACCATGACGCTGCTCTACAAATATCCTCTAACCCTGTTCCTCTGAAGAGGGCAGTAGAAGCTGCTACTCCACGAGTGGAGTGAGCTCTGATACCCTGAGGCAGTTGTCGCCCCGCTGCCTCGTAAGCTGTCTCAATACCTTCACAAAGCCAGTGAGACAATCGCTGTTTTGAAAGTGGTCTACCTAATGCAGCCACACCGTGACACAAACAGCTGAGGCGATGACCTAATCGCTGCTGTGCGCTCAACGTAACACGCCAAAGCGCGCACTGGGCACAGACAATTAAGCTTTTCCTCACTCCTCTCCCCATGAGGAGGGGGAGAAAAAGCCCACAACTCCACGGTCTGTGATCTATATGCACTGTTAATAACCTTCGGCACAAACGCCGGGTTAGGACGTAACACCGCTCTGCTCAGATCGCCATTAATGGCAAGGCAGTCGGGTCTCGTCGACAGGGCACACAAATCACTGACACGCTTAGCGGTAGTCAAGGCGAGCAACAGCGCCGTCTTGATAGACAGCATCTTGAGGGGTATTTGATTCAATGGCTCGAACGACGACTTACATAGCGCTTCGAGTACCAAGGCCAAATCCCACTGGGGCAGCGTGGCTCTAGGCATTGGCCTAAGCCGCCGCGTTCCCAATAAGAAACGTTTCACTAAAGGATGGCTGAACACGTTCGTTCCGCCAAACCCCTCATGACCAGCTGAAATTGCCGCTGCAAACACTTTAATGGTGGAGGGCGATTTCTGCTTATCAAACAAACTGCAGAAAAGAGAGCACACTCTCAACCTGACAGTTCATGGGGTCCACACCTTGTGTGTCACACCATCGTGAAAAAACGTTCCATCTGCTGGTATACATCCTAGAAGTGGAACCGGCTCGTGCACCTTGTATGGTTCTGATCACTGCATCAGATAACCCACGGCGCCTCAACCTGTCCCATTCAGGAACCAAGCCTTCAGTGGTTGGCCGATTATGGGCCACTGCCCTATCGAGCCTCCCGCCTGGGTCAACGCGTCCCGTCGATGTGGAATTGGCCAAGGTGGCGCAATCAACATCTGACTCATCTCCGCAAACCACGGAGCCCCCGGGCGATCGGGCGCTATCAGTATCACTGACAGCCCCTCTGACCTCACCCTGGCTAGCAGTGGGAGAATGCAAGACAGCGGAGGGAATGCATACAGGAGAACTTTCGGCCATGGGTAGTGCGCGAATGCGTCTCTTCCCAGTGGTGGCTCGTCCTGTTCCCTCAGAGAAAACCATAGGGGACATTGCGCGTTCACGTGTGACGCGAACAGATCCACCTCGGCTCTCCCGAACTGTTCCCAAATTTGGAGAACAATGTCCGGATGCAGACACCACTCGTCGTCTCGAGGACCCCCTCTTGACATGAGGTCTGCTCCTACGTTCAAGTAGCCCGGAATGTGTGCTGCTCTCAACGAGCGAAGGTGCTTGTGAGCCCACAGCCCACAGCCCACAGTGGAGGGCAGGTGACCTGACCCCCCCCTGGTGATTTATGTGAGCTACTGTGGTCCGGTTGTCTGACCAGACCAGCACATCGCGACCCCGAAGGGTAGGCGCGAAGTGGGTCAGAACCAGTCGAACCGTTTCCAACTCCAAGAGGTTTATGTGACGACCTGATTGAGGCCATGCACCTCCTATCGCTTGAGTCTGACATGTCCCTCCCCATCCAGTCAGAGAAGCAACTGTAAATACTGGAATGTAGGATGACACCTTGCCCATCGGGACTCCGTGAATGAGAACGCTCGGATTCCTCCAATAGTCCAGGTCTGCTCTTAGCGAGAGAGGAACCACCACCAACCGATGACGTTGATGCACTGGGTCTAGTCTTAGTTGGGCGAACCATCGCTGTATTCTGCGCATGTGCAGAAGTCCCAGCGGGACCACAGAGTGGGCTGACGACATGAGACCCAAAAGTGACATGATCGACAGCGCCGTCACTGTGTGATTCGGACGACATTTCCTCAGGGCTAGCAACAATGCTACCCTTCGAGGGTCCGAAATTCGAGCCCTCATCATTACAGTGTCTAGCTGTAGCCCCAGGTAGACAATCTGATGACTGGGCCAGGGTGCGCTCTTTTTCCAATTCACAGCGAACCCCAGACGCGTGAGATGAATCACTGTCTGTGTTGTGTGAGTGAACGCCAGCTCTGCTGACGGGGCGAGAACCAGCAGGTCGTCTAGGTAGGCTAATAGCCTTATCCCTTGACGACGCAACGGTTCCAATGCCGCCTCCACACATTTGGAAAACGTTCGAGGTGCCAGGGCGTACCCGAATGGCATCCTCGTGAACTCGTACGCCACCCCTTGAAAGGCGAACCGCAGAAACTTCCTGTGACGCGATTGTATCGGCACATGGAAGTACGCGTCCTTTAGGTCTATGCTTGTACAAAAGTCTCCTTTCTGGACACATTCCAGTAGACGTTTTTGTCGTCAGCATTCTGAAGGGTCGTTTGGTTATGCTCTCGTTGAGAGTGCGTAAATCCAAAATCGGCCTCACTCCCCCGTCTTTTTGGGCACTAGGAAATAAGGCGAATATAGCCCTTTGTTCCTTTGCTCCCGGGGAACTACTGTGACCGCCTCCTTCGCCAAAAGTTCCGTAATCTCTGACATCAGAGCGGCCACTTTGTCCGGCGTTTTCATCACCGTCTCCACCACTCCCCTGAACAGGGGTGGGGTTCGATGGAATTGGAGGGCATAACCCTTCTGCAACGTCTGTTCTAGCCAGCGTGAGAGGGTACTGCTTCGTTGCCACTGCCAGCAATGCAGAGAAAGCGGGCGCGCACGAAGCTGTGGTGCATCCAGTAGGAAGGACCTGTATTCCTCTATGGCCCTTGCCGCCGCTATTCCCCAACACTGGGTTGGTGGAATAGCCCAAGGCGGGCCCCCCTCGAAAGGGAGAGGAAACATCAGCTCGTTCTGAGAAACGGAGGCCTTGATACGTCAGTTACGTCTGTAGCTCTAGTATTCCGGCCCTCCGTGAACGCAGCACGGTTTTGAGCTGCACTGACTGAGGTATTAACCTGAGACAGAGCGCCCTCCCCGGATAGCAATTGCGTCATCATGTCATTGTCTGACTGAGACTGCTGCTTGTCATGAGATCCGTCCACTGCAGTACTCAACAGAGTCTGGAAAGTGTGGTCTCTAACTGGTACCACAAGGTGGCGCCACAATACCTCTTTTTCACTGGTCTCATGAGGCTGCTCAAAAACACACTCTAGGTGTGGTGAGCTGCACTCAGAGTAGTGGGCATTGTTACGTTCTGAATTAACCCGGGGCGCCCATACATTGGTTACACCTGTAACTCTAGTATTCCGGCCCTCCGTGAACGTCGCACGGGTCTGAACTGCGCTGGCTGAGGCGTTAGCCTGAAGCAAGGCGTCATTCCCAGTTAGCGGCTGCGTCTTCATGTCATATTTAGACTGAGACAGCTGCCTGCTATGTGAGACCTTTACTACAGAGCTCCTAGGAGTCTGTAGTAAAATATCTTTATTAGGTGAGCTAAGGCTACGCCTTGCTACCTTTTCTCTTTCCTCTCCTGAGTGTATTCAACTACGCACCCTTGGTGGGTTGAGCTACACTCAGGATGGTGAGAGAAATTCATAGGACGTGAAGTACTCTGCAATGTGTCATGGAAGACAGGCCCTTTTGTGACAATGTCATTGAGAGCCAGCTCTTTATTCACACAACAACAATAAACATTTCCCTCCATGCCCTGAACAGTAGGGTGGGGGGGAACAGTGGGCTCTGTCGCGTCTTGCGCCGAGCCGTCATCCGTCCTCGTCCCATCATTGACGCCGTCGTTTCTGGCTGACCTTCTGGTGTTGCCAGGACGGTTTTGTGACGACCTCTCTCGCCGGCGGAATCGTCGCCACCACCGTCGTCGCTGGAGGGGCCGCGCCCGCTCGCCTGCTGTCGGTGGTAGGCGCCTGTCGCCTGGCCCGTCGCCTCCCTGTAGTTCTACTGGGGGCGTTGGAGGTTGACGGGTTAGTTGAGGCCCTGCTAAACTTGCCTGCCAATGGCAGGTGTTTAGCCAGGTGCTTTCTCTCCTCGTCCAGCTTACCAAAGCGTTCCGTCGCCTCCTTCACGGCGACCCCAAAGAGGCCCTCGCTAGAGACGGTAGCGTTTAGTAGCGAGGCTCTGTCTGTCTCCTTCATGGCTGTCATTGACAGCCAGAGGTGACGTTCCATAACCACCGAGGTGGCCATGGACCGGCCTGCGCGATATCGCTGACGCTTGTGTCAAATGAAGAATAGCGCCAGAAATCCTGGACGCCTCTTCAATTTCCTCGCTGGTCAACTCAGACCTACCCGTTGTTAGACGGGGATAGGGAGGCCGCGAGGAGGGCAATGTTGTTAGCCGCTGGACACAGCCTGGGCTCCCAGCGTAAAATACTTCTCAGCCAGCTGTGCTGTGAGTCTGTCCTTTTGTGCTGGCAAGGTGGCTTTCTTGGAGGCCGCCCAGGGACTTGAACCCGGCACTAGATACGCCGCCATGGCGCTCTCGAGCCTAGGGATTCCTTTAGCAGCCCACTCACGTCCAGCCACTCTCGTGAATGGGATGTACACCTTGGCCGGCGAACGCGCCGCCAGGGGTGTATCACACGAGCCCTCGACGTATTTCCCGAGGGAAGGCATAGCAGGGGCCATCGGCTCAGCTGCCTTCCTCGGTCTGGAGTAGGGGCCGCCCTCCATCATGTCGACCTCCACAGGGGGGGGAGCAGGGGGCAGCGCTATCTCGAGTCGGTTGGCGGCTCTCTCAATGAGTTCGGGAAAGTCCGCACGCAGAGAGGCCGCTGCGAAGGACAGGGCTGCTGACGTAACAGAGCCCGTGTCGTCATCGCACAAGGAGCCTTCAGATCTCGCGCTCCCCATAGGGAAGGGGGTCTTGAAGGTTGGCGCCAGAGGGTCGGATTGTTCCATTGGAACATCCATCTCTGCGTCTCTCTCCTTATCATCCCCTGAGCCAGCACTGTCCGACGACGCCTCTGAAGCAGAGGCGAGAAGAGACAGTACATCCTCTAGGGGGATATCCTCCCTAAAAAACGCACAACGCTGCTTCCTCACCTTCATAGGAAGGAGAGCGCAGGAGGCGCAATTAGGGGGATCGCCGGTCCCTTCCCTGGCATGCTGCGGCCCCAAACACACGAAACATAGGTCGTGGGGGTCCGCAGATGCCATGGAGGTACATCGGCACTGAGCCCTGAAAATGGCTTTTGGGGGTGGAAATTCCCCTGGTGTGCTCATTTAGAAGACGTCGATGGCTGGATCATCGACGGCGATTTCTTCCTGAGTCTTCTTCTCTTCTTGGCTTCTTCAGTCTAGTCGTCCAGTCGCTGAAGATAAAGGGAGGCTGATTGAGGGGATGTGTCCCCTCTTATAGGGACACCTGTGCTCCCATTGGCTGCAGGTGTGTGCATAAATTTGCTTCAGGCTGTTCTGCCTTAGGGCAGAGGGTAAACCACTAGGAGCAGAGCTCCCCTATGGGGCGGAGCTCCACGATATAGAACTATGCTGCAATACCAACACACTTAACAATATGTATCTATGCTGCAATACCAACACACTTAACAACAATAACAAGTATCTATGCTGCAATACCAACACACTTAACAACAACAAGTATCTATGCTGCAATACCAACATACTTAACAACAATAACAAGTATTTATGCTGAAAAACCGACACACTTAACAACAATAACAAGTATCTATGCTGCAATACCAACACACTTAACAACAGTAACAAGTATCTATGCTGCAATACCAACACACTTAACAACAATAACAAGTATCTATGCTGCAATACCAACACACTTAACAACAACAAGTATCTACGCTGCAATACCAACACACTTAACAACAACAAGTATCTACGCTGCAATACCAACACACTTAACAACAAGTATCTATGCTGCAATACCAACACACTTAACAACAACAATAACAAGTATATATGCTGCAATACCAACACAATTCACAACAATAACAAGTATCTATGCTGCAATCCCAACACACTTAACAACAACAAGTATCTATGCTGCAATACCAACACACTTAACACTAACATGTATCTATGCTGCAATACCAACACACTTAACAACAACAACAAGTATATATGCTGCAATACCAACACACTTAACAACAACAAGTATCTATGCTGCAATACCAACACACTTAACAACAATAACAAGTATCTATGCTACAATACCAACACACTTAACAACAACAATAACAAGTATATATGCTGCAATACCAACACAATTCACAACAATAACAAGTATCTATGCTGCAATCCCAACACACTTAACAACAACAAGTATCTATGCTGCAATACCAACACACTTAACAACAACAACAAGTATCTATGCTGCAATACCAACACACTTAACAACAACAAATATATATGCTGCAATACCAACACACTTAACAACAATAACAAGTATCTATGCTGCAATACCAACATACTTCACAACAATAACAAGTATCTATGCTGCAATACCAACACACTTAACAACAATAACAAGTATCTATGCTGCAATACCAACAACAATAAGAAGTATATATGCTGCAATACCAACACACTTAACAAGGGAAAGGGGGATATGTAGTCAGTTGTACAACTGAATGCATTCAACTGAAATGTGTCTTCCGCATTTAACCCAACCCCTCTGAACAACAAGTATATATGCTGCAATAGTCTACGTGTAGGCTCTCTCTCTCTCTCTCTCTCTCTCTCTCTCTCTTAGCACTTTGTGACATCTGCTGATGTAAAAAGGGCTTTATAAACTACATTTGATTGAACATTGATGTGTCAATGAGAAGAGTTTAAGAAGAGACTGCTCCCCACAGTGTAAAACAGCAATTCCTAACTAGTTTAAATGAAAGAGAACATAATAAGATAAGTGATTTGTCTGATATATGACTGGAACTGCTTATTCATAGATATCAAATCCCACAACACCATTATAGCTCTATCAATCACTGTCTGTGTCTGGAAGAGGGCTTGTGAGAGTGAACCAGAAAGTTAAAGGATATATTTCACTTCCTTGGGTTCCATGGTGATAGGAGGGTACTGACGGGAACAGTCACAGTCTGCCTGTATCACCAACATCAGCAGGTTACTGTCAGGGACCACCTGGGTTACAAACATCCTGGAACACACACACACACACACACACACACACACACACACACACACACACACACACACACACACACACAGAGACAGACAGACAGAGAGAGACAGACAGAGACAGACAGAGAGAGACAGACAGAGAGAGAGAGACAGACAGAGAGAGAGACAGAGAGAGAGACAGAGAGAGAGCGCAATGAAATGGTTAGAACACAATTTGTACGAAACAATCAGGTAATCAAAGGTAAAAGCACACTGCCATCATGAAAAAAGATCTTAAATCTTCAAATGAAATGTACAGTTGAAGTCGGAAGTTTACATACACCTTAGCCAAATATATTTAAACTCAGTTTTTCCACAATTCCTGACATTTAATCCTAGTATAAATTCCCTGTCTTAGGTCAGTTAGGATTACCACTTTATTTTAAGAATGTGAAATGTCAGAATAATAGTAGAGAGAATGATTTATTTCAGCTTGTATTTCTTTCATCACATTCCCAGTGGGTCAGAAGTTGACATACACTCAATTAGTATTTGGTAACATTGCCTTTAAAAATTGATTAACTTGGGTCAAACGTTTCGTGTAGCCTTCCACAAGCTTCCCACAATAAGTTGGGTGAATTTTGGCCCATTCCTCCTGACAGAGCTGGTGTAACTGAGTCTGGTTTGTAGGACTCCTTGCTCGCACACACTTTTTCAGTTCTGCCCACAAATTTTCTATAGGATTGACGTCAGGGCTTTGTAATGGCCACTCCAATACCATGACTTTGTTGTCCTTAAGCCATTTTATTTGCCACATGCGCCGAATACAACAGGTGTAGACATTACCGTGAAATGCTTACTTACAGCCCTTAACCAACAATGCATTAATTTTTTTATAAAAAAGTAAAATAAAACAAAAAATGGTTGAGAAAAAAATAGCAGAAGTAAAATAAAATAACAGTAGGGAGGCAATATATAGGGGGGTACCGGTGCAGAGTCAATGTGCGGGGGCACTGGCTAGTTGAGGTAGTTGAGGTAATATGTTAAAGTGACTATTCATAAATAATTAACAGAGTAGCGCAGCGTAAAAATATGGGGTGGGGGTGGGGGGGGAAGTGAAAATAGTCCGGGTAGCCATGATTAGCTGTTCAGGAGTCTTTTGGCTTGGGGGTAGAAGCTGTTGAGAAGCCTTTTGGACCTAGACTTGGCTCTCCGGTACTGCTTGCCGTGCGGTAGCAGAGAGAACAGTCTATGACTAGGGTGGCTGGAGTCTTTGACAATTTTGAGGGCCTTCCTCTGACACCGCCTGGTATAGAGGTCCTGGATGGCAGGAAGCTTGGCCCCAGTAATGTACTGGGCCGTACGCACTACCCTCTGTAGTGCCTTGCGGTCGGAGGCCGAGCAGTTGCCATACTAGGCGGTGATGCAACCAGTCAGAATGCTGTAGATGGTGCAGCTGTATAACCTTTTGAGGATCTGAGGACCCATGCCAAATCTTTTCAGTCTCCTGAGGGGGAATAGGCTTTGTCGTGCCCTCTTCACGACTGTCTTGGTGTGTTTGGACCATGATAGCTCGTTGGTGATGTGGACACCAAGGAAATTGAAGCTCTCAACCTGTTCCACTACAGCCTTGTCGATGAGAATGGGGGCGTGCTCAGTCCTCTTGTTTTTTTCCTGTAGTCCAAAATCATCTACTTTGTCTTGGTCACGTTGAGGGAGAGGTTGTTATCCTGGCACCACACAGCCAGGTCTCTGACCTCCTCCCTATAGGCTGTCTCATCGTTGTCGGTGATCAGGCCTACTACTGTTGTGTCGTCGGCAAACTTAATGATGGTGTTGGAGTCGTGCCTGGCCATGCAGTCATGGGTGAACAGGGAGTACAGGAAGGGACTGAGCACGCACCCCTGAGGGGCCCCTGTGTTGAGGATCAGCGTGGCAGATGTGTTGTTACCTACCCTTACCACCTGGGGGCGGCCCATCAGGAAGTCCAGGATCCAGTTGCAGAGGGAGGTGTTTAGTCCCAAGATCCTTAGCTTAGTGATGAGCTTTGAGGGCACTATGGTGTTGAACGCTGAGCTGTAGTCAATGAATAACATTCTCATGTAGGTGTTCCTCTTGTCCAGGTGGGATAGGGCAGTGTAGAGTGCAGTAGAGATTGCATCATCTGTGGATCTGTTGGGGCGGTATGCAAATTGGAGTGGGTCTAGGGTTTCTGGGATAATGGTGTTGATGTGAGCCATGACCAGCCTTTCAAAGCACTTCATGGCTACAGACGTCAGTGCAATGGGTCGGTAGTCATTTAGGCAGGTTATCTTAGTGTCCTTGGGCACGGGGACTATGGTGGTCTGCTTGAAACATGTTGGTATTACAGACTCAGTCAGGAACATGTTGAAAATGTCAGTGAAGACACTTGCCAGTTGGTCTGCACATGCTCGGAGTCCACGTCCTGGTAATCCGTCTGGCCCTGCGGCCTTGTGAATTTTGACCTGCTAAAAAGTCTTACTCACATCGGCTACAGAGAGTGTGATCACATAGTCATCCGGAACAGCTGGTGCTCTCATGCATGCTTCAGTGTTGCTTGCCTCGAAGCGAGCATAGAAGTGGTTTAGCTCGTCTGGTAGGCTTGTGTCACTGGGCAGCTCGCGGCTGTGCTTCCCTTTGTAGTCTGTAATAGTTTTCAAGCCCTGCCACATCCGACAAGCGTCAAAGCCGGTGTAGTACGATTCAATCTTAGTCCTGTATTGACTCTTTGCCTGTTTGATGGTTCGTCGGAGGGCATAGCGGGATTTCTTATAAGCGTCCAGGTTAGAGTCCCGCTCCTTGAAAGCGGCAGCTCTACCCTTTAGCTCAGTGCGGTTGTTGCCTGTAATCCATGGCTTCTGGTTGGGGTATGTACGTACAGTCACTGTGGGGCCGACGTCATCGATGCACTTATTGATGAAGCCAGTGACTGATGTGGTGTACTCCTCAATGCTATCTGAAGAATCCCGGAACATGTTCCAGTCTGTGCTAGCAAAACAGTACTGTAGCTTAGCATCTGCGTCATGTGACCACTTTTTTATTAACCGAGTCACTTGTGCTTCCTGCTTTAGTTTTTGCTTATAAGCAGGAATCAGGAGGATAGAGTTATGGTCAGATTTGCCAAATGGAGGGCGAGGGAGAGCTTTGTATGCGTCTCTGTGTGTGGAGTAAAGGTGGTCTAGAGTTTTTTTTTTTTTTGCACATTTAAAAAGTCCCCGGCAAATAGGAGTGCTGCCTCTGGATGAGCGTTTTCCAATTTACATATGGCCTTATATAGCTCGTTGAGTGCAATCTTAATGCCAGCATTGGTTTGTGGTGGTAAATAGACAGCTATGAAAAATAGAGATGAAAACTCTCTTGGTAAATAGTGTGGTCTACAGCTTATCATACGATACTCTACCTCAGGCGAGCAAAACCTCAAGACTTCCTTAGTATTTGATTTTGTGCACCAGCTGTTGTTTACAAATATATACAGACCGCCACCCCTTGTCTTACCGGAGTCAGCCGTTCTATCCTGCCGATGTAGCGTAAATCCCGTCAGCTGTATGTTGTCCATGTCGTCGTTCAGCCACGACTTGGTGAAACATTACAGTTTTTAATGTCCCGTTGGTAGGTGTTAGATTAATTTGGATTTTAAGAATAATGACTAAAGAATTTCACCCCAAACACAGTATAAATGTTAGAATGATCATGTAGTGTCAACCCACTAACAGAGGGGGCGTTACTAACCATTCAAGGGGGAAGGCGGAACTGTTTAAGAAAGCCACCTAAAGGTGGGAGGAGCATAGTGTCTTTGTTTGTCAAGGGGTATAAAAACAGTATGGTTGTGTTTTTGAGCAGAGCTCTCCTTGAATACATTTACCGATAATTACTTGTGGATTGTGGACCTTGAATCATTGATGATTAAAACCAGAGCTTTACAACCTCTGGTAATGATTCAAGCTTAGGTTGAATTAGAGATAGAAATTCACATGACAGATTGGTCCTTCGAGCCGGATCTTAATATATCTTTATCGTTCTAGAGACACCGAAATCCGTGCACGGCCGGGTGATTGCATCCGTGAAGAATAGTCCTGGCCTTCGACGTTAAGGTTAATAAACAGGCCGGTGATTACTCTTTATGAACGATAAAGACGTTAACGAGTTTGAAAAATTATTTGAATCCAAACTACAAGGGAAAGGTCAGTAATTTTATTCATGGATTTTGGTGAAATAATTTGAACTTGTATAAGAATAGGAATTCTTGTGAAGGGCAGACAGGTTAACAAAATCTCAAAGAAGGTAATAATTATTACGACAGGAAGGGTCCGCAATGATCCTAGGTAAATAGCTATTACAAAAAAAAAACTAGTCCGAAATGACATGAAAGTGAATTGCAATCACAAATGTAAACTAGTTAATATTGTCATTGTACGAATTGCAATGTTCAGTATAAACAGGGAAATAATTATCATCGTATGAGAGGGATGTGTCGGGAGTTCTATATACGACTGGGCATTTGCTAGAACTTTGCAAACAAGTTTGGCAGATGATAAGGTCGTATGTGTGTGAGACTTAATCCCTCGGGAGACGTGATCATTATTTCAGGGGTGGAGAAAAAAATAAGTCGCGTGAGGAAAATTGGGTAACTTACTCTTTTCATGAAACCGGAGTTTTAAATAGAAACTCTGGGTTAGGGGTTAAATAATTTTAAAGGGTTAATTACAAAAGCAAGAGGCGCACTAAGAGATTAGCTCCTACGAAAATAATTCGGGAGTGAATTATTTAAAAAAACAAAAAAGGGGGGAGGGATTTCTTATTGTTCCGCCATGGGAAAGACATCTTCTAAACAAGTCCGAGAATTAACGGGGAGATGAAAGAAATATGTTTTATGGATCCATGTGGGAGAAGAGGTATGAATTTATTGGGCATCTCGAAGTAGAAAAATTAGAATTTATGATCAAACAGATGCATGTAGACTGGAACTAATTTGAAAGAACAGCGAAAGGAGGGGCTAGAGACAGCGAGTGTGTTTTTTTTAAGCGCGAAAATGCTTTAACGGGGACAAAGGAATATTTAACCATCGTGACTGCAGGGGGAAAAGGAGGATGACAGTCAATATTTTTGGTTCAACGGGTAAAATGTTTGAAAAAATGATTCGTGTCAATTAAGAATTGGCTAAAAACACCACAAAGCGATTATTTGAGAGGTACCTATAAAGTCCAACGATGTGGTCCTCTGTAGCTCAGCTAGTAGAGCACAGCGCTTGTAACGCCAAGGTAGTGGGTTCGATCCCCGGGACCACCCATTAAAATAAAATAAAAAATGTATGCACGCATGACTGTAGGTCGCTTTGGATAGAAGCGTCTGCTAAATGGCATATTATTATGCATATGTATGAGCTTTTGCACTCAAAACGTAGACGTACGTAATGAGTGAGAAAATAGAGAAATTTACGTTTGCATTTTTGGTCATTTGGCAGACGCTCTGGTCCAGAGCGACTTGAAAAACCAATAGAGAGTTGAATTGAACTGTTCTGTCGTGTTGGGCATTTGAATGGCATAAGGTGAAATATGTGTGTATGAGGAAATTCAACGGCGGGTATAAATGATAACCGGATTCTACTTAGTATTTGGTTGGTTAAATGCTAAATAAAAGATTTGAGGCGTGGTTATGGGGTAACTAGGAAGACGCACTTATTCAATAGAGAATGGGTGGAGAGAGAGTTTTTACGTGTATTAAAAGTTGCATAAGATAACTTTAGTAGTATTCTAAATAATCTATGAAAATATGTTACAAGTACGAATGACATTATTTCCTAAGAAGATAGATTGTAGGGGAAGTTTCCCGCGCCTCCCCCCATAATGTAGGAAGGAGCAGGAGAGGGGGGAGTGAGAGACAGGACATAGTTCAAATGGTAGGAATGTCATTAAGTGTATGCTGATAAATAATATCAAGCATTTGTTTTATTGATTGGGGCCGAATCAGAGAAAACTGTTAAAGATATTGAATAGCGAACTGAAATGGGTTAGCGGGAAAATACAAATAATTGGAAAATGTTAAAACGATAATTTATTTTCATTACAAGGAAGCAAGTGGCATTGGCTGTTGTGCTGGGGGGAATAGCGCCAGCCTGTGGTGGGTTCTGGATTTGTTATAAATAACTTTATATTTTAAACTAAAATGAAAGACTACAATTAGAACATCAGAAAAGGACAATATAATTCGTAATAGTTATTATAATTATTATTGATAGTTATTGCAGTTATTATTATCCTGAGTGGCGCAGTGGTCTGAGGCACTGCATCGCAGGGCTAACTGTGCCACTAGAGATCCTGGTTCGGATCCAGGCTCTGTCGCAGCCGACAGCGACCGGGAGACTCATGGGCGGCGCACAATTGGCCCAGCGTCGTCCAGGGTAGGGGGGAAAATGGCCGGCAGGGATGGAGCTCAGTTGATAGAGCATGGTGTTTGCAACGCCAGGGTTATGGGTTCGATTCCCACAGGGGGAGGCCAGTAAAAAAAAAATATATAAAGATAAAAATAATAAAAATGTATTCACTAGGTTGCTCTGGATAGGAGCGTCTGCTGGGTGACTAGAATGTAAATGTATTATCATTGATTCAGTAATGATAGGAGGGAAGTAGCGATAGAGCTGTGAGGGTTGAGTTGAGGACAAGGAGAATGATTTGTGGCTCTGGTTGGCTGGAAAAAGGAGAGGCAGAGACAGACTTAGAGAGACAGAGGAAGTTAGAGAGGGAGAGAATAAAAGAAAAGAGAGAAGGAAACTGTTTAGGTTTGAAAAACAAGCAGGCTGAGAGACAGAGATAACAGTTTCTGGAGCTTGAAAAGCAGAGACTAACAGAGTAAGAAAAGGAACAGACGAGAGCAGAGTATTTAATGGCCACTAGGGGAAATAGTTGGGAGAGGTAGAACTCCAGAATAGAAGAGGAGAGAGATTTTACTAGGGGGTGGATCAAATAATTGATAATGGATCATTTGAATGAGATCACATGTAGCAGATTTAGAGTAATCAATTAAATAATCATTGTATACTCGAGGAATTTTGAGGGATTTTATGAAGTTAGGCAGTATTTAGGCAATGGCAGCCCATGGTAAAATCATTTGGAACTCTGAGGAGGAAGAACAGGTTATGTTGTTGCTCTCTTCCCAAACAGTCTTAGCTTTTCATAAATATATCAGGGATGTTACCCAAATGGTAGAGAGTAAAGAGGGATGACATTGGTCGTGGTTTAAAGATGATGTTTTTTTTTTTTTGGTGGGCTATTAGAGATAACTGGGTTAATCACGAACATAGAGGTTTTTATTCTTTGTTGCTAGGCAGAATACTTAGGTGACCTAAAAAATGGACTTGTCATGTCCAACAATCAGTCTTCAGGTCAAGCCCGGGAGAGCCGGGGTAGAACAGAAGTTGAACTAAACATAAGTGTTTTTACAAGATAAGAGATTGTTTGATTGGATTACTAATTGATTCGGAACTGAATGAAAGTCAAATTTAGCCGCCATAAAGACAAAGGAAGTGGGAGGAGCAATAAAGAAGCAAAAGACAATCTCAAAAATGAAAGGCATGGCAATTGGTTGATAAATAACCTAAGGGAATGTTTAGGAAGGTGGAAAAAATTGACACATAAGCAGAACTATGTGTCAAGAGGGGGGAAGAGGCTAATTGTATTAAATAATAATATACGAAGGAGAGGACAAAAATACTTTTAAAAAAAAAACATTTTTTTAGATACAGTCTAAAAAGAGAATGCAGTCAGAAATTGTTAGATTAATCTGAACATGTGTGAAGATAGTTTATTAACCACACCTGTATGTCAGAGGTTTTGTGCCCCACAGGTGAACTAAAGGAGAAGGTGACCCACTATCTAACCAGGTGACAGGTGAGCATCCAGTCACTAGAAGGAAAACTGGAAGCAGGCCTGTTGGGAAGGGCCCTATCAGGTTATGTTGGTAACCACCTTGGCCATTAGAATAGCAGAGAGAGGAACCTGGGTCCATGTTACCCACTGCAAGAAGGTAAGACCACATACAAGCACCGCTTAGCACACGCAGAGTTGACGAGCGGAACTGGGCCACAGGGTCACCTCTGTCAACGAAGATCTCCTACCCAGACCTATCATCACTGTAGTGTGTTCCTAGGGTGTGAGTATGGGGTGGTACCGAGCAGAAGGACTCAAGACAGGAGAGGGTTGGCGGTTTTTGGGAATATGAGTGACCCTGAGCTGCATCATAGTCTCGGCAATGGTCGTGGTAGGTCAAGATCCACCACCACCTCGCACCAATTACGCTTATGGCCTTACCATTAGTAAGAAATAAAGGGAAAGCGACCAGACATACTGACCATCAAGGGCGAGTGATCTACAAAATAGGAGTCAGAGAAGGGTGGGGAGTAAGATTCAAAATTATGATTAGGGATCTTATCAGAGCGGATAAGCAAGCAACGTGGGATTATAAAATCCCATTGTATTTATGTTCAGCTCCCTCGGCGGATTGTTCCTGGGCTCAGGTATTTAGACATACTGGGGGACGGAGATATGAGACGGGGGGGGGCTGGACGTCCAGATGGAGGATAAGATAACGACATCCCCACGGAGATGGTAGTAACGATAGTAAAGGTCACTAAAGAGGACATGAAAAGAACTTACTTGGCTGGCGCGGACGTATACGGACGGGATACTTGTCTAAGATTACATTTAATGGAGTAAAAAGATATAGAGAGAGCAGGTACTGTCATTAATCCATTAATGGCAATAGACCGAGTAAATCAGTCAAGGGATGACGGAGTCAATTTGACTAACCCGTCCACTATGAAAGATTTTCTTCTCCAAGAATGGAACAATGGGGAAGTGGAGGGGGTCCCTGATGAGAATCTCTGGTTAAAGTGGATGAAATACACCGCTAGGGCCTTTGGGGGAGACCAATTGTTATGCATGCTCCATTGGGCGACCAACAATGTTGACCGCCCCAATGCCAAAGGCAATGTTTCCCTGTGTATTAGACCTGGGGTCCAATCAAAAGAGCCAAATTGCACAGGGATTGGGCTGGCAAAATTGACATACTGGGCCAGCCCACCTAGATTCACTTTAACTCCTGGCGAATACCAGTGTTACAGACATAGAAATGGCACCCGTAACTTGGGTGATTTTGATGGCTGTAAGGAGATAATTAATGTGACTGATTTAGATAAGGGAGGGAGGGGAAAAAAATTAGGAACCTAACCATCCCTCTGACTGATGTGTGGTGGGCATGCACTAAAAAAAGGGAGCATTCGGCAGACATTACCAGAGGGATGGGTGGGTACTTGTGCACCAGTATTGTTGGTCCAACCTGTAAGAATTGGTCATCAAAGACCAGTGACAGGAAGAATAATTAGGAGAAAAATAAATAAGTCAGGAAGGAAATAGCCCAATTTGGATAGATGGTATAGGCATCCCCAGGGGTGTTCCAGGCGAATACAAAGCTATAAATCAAATATGGGAGAGTTTTACTACAACATTTTTCTGGTGGGTGACAAACAAAAATATGGATTGGATAAATTATATCTATTACAACCAACAACGATTTATTGACAAGACTAGAGATGCAGTAAAGGGGATCTCTGAGCGATTATCCGCCATCCCGCTCATAACTTAGTAGAGGTTGGTTCTAGATCAGGCAGAAAGGGCCGGTGTCTATAGAAAGATAAGCCATTGTTGCATATTTATCCCTAACAACACCACACTGGATGGGACAGTCACCAGAGCTCTTACAGAATTAACTGCACTAAGTGAAGGATGAACTGAACTCAGAAGTTAGTACATTGTGGATAGGGTGGTTTGATTAAATATTTGGTAAATGGAAAACCCTAGCAGCCACCATCTTAGGAGCGATCAGTGTTTGTATGGGTATTCTTGTATTATGTGGTTGTTGTCTTGTTCCCTGTGTCCGAGGATTGGTGAGTCAGGCGTTGGTGAAATGCAGTATCTAAACAATGATGAGAGATGGACTGACTCCGGACTCTGACCAGGGGAATGTGAAAAACGATCCTCCAGGCTTGGTGGATGACGAGGATTTGGACCCTGAAAGACCGCAATTGGATGAAATGTTTATTAGTTCTG
Organism: Coregonus clupeaformis; assembly: GCF_020615455.1. Taxonomy (NCBI): domain Eukaryota; kingdom Metazoa; phylum Chordata; class Actinopteri; order Salmoniformes; family Salmonidae; genus Coregonus; species Coregonus clupeaformis. The sequence goes on from NW_025536185.1 coordinate 60,280, forward strand.
ATGTGATCTCTGAGATTAATCATGCTTGTAAAAATAAATTTATCCTGAATGTGGGAATATTTAGTCAAAGGGGTGGATTGTTAGATTAATTTGGATTTTAAGAATAATGACTAAAGAATTTCACCCCAAACACAGTATAAATGTTAGAATTATCATGTAGTGTCAACCCACTAACAGAGGGGGCGTTACTAACCATTCAAGGGGGAAGGCGGGAACTGTTTAAGAAAGCCACCTAAAGGTGGGAGGAGCATAGTGTCTTTGTTTGTCAAGGGGTATAAAAACAGTATGGTTGTGTTTTTGAGCAGAGCTCTCCTTGAATACATTTACCGATAATTACTTGTGGATTGTGGACCTTGAATCATTGATGATTAAAACCAGAGCTTTACAACCTCTGGTAATGATTCAAGCTTAGGTTGAATTAGAGATAGAAATTCACATGACAGTAGGATAACCGTAATCATAGGTCATCTAATTTATTTTCAAATTATTGAACATTGGCTAATAGGATTGATTGAAGAGGCAGTTTACTCGCTCGCCATCGGATCCTTACAAGGCACCCCGACCTACGTCCACGATATCTCCGTCTCTTTCTCCTGCGAATGACGGGGATGTGGGCCTTGTCGGGTGTCTGTAGGATATCCTTCGCGTCCGACTCGTTGAAGAAAAAATCTTCATCCAATATGAGGTGAGTAATCGCTATCCTGATATCGAGAAGCTCTTTTTGGTTATAAGAGACGATGGCAGAAACATTATGTACAGAATAAATTACAAATAACGCGAAAAAACACACATAATAGTACAATTGGTTAGAGGGCTGTAAAACGACAGCCATCTTCTCGGCACCATCTCCGCAGATTCCTTTAAACAGCTTGGAAAATCACCCCCAGAGCATGATGCTGCCACCCCCGTGCTTCACGGTTGGGAGGGTGTTCATCGACTTGCAAGCAACCCCCTTTTTCCTCCTAACATAACGATGGTCATTATGGCCAAACAGTTCTATTTTTGTTTCATCAGACCAGAGGACATTTCTCCAAAAAGTACGATCTTTGTCCCCATATGCAGTTGCAAACCGTAGTCTGGCTTGCTGAGTGACCTTTCAGTACCTTTTGTACCTGTTTCCTCCAGCATCTTCACAAGGTCCTTTACTGTTGTTCTGGGATTTATTTGCATTTTTCGCACCAAAGTACGTTCATCTCTAGGAGACAGAACGCGTCTCCTTCCTGAGCGGTATGACGGCTGCGTGGTCCCATGGTGTTTATACTTACGTACTATTGTTTGTACAGATGAACGTGGTACCTTCAGGCGTTTGGAAATTGCTCCCAAGGATGAACCGGCCTTGTGGACATCTACAAAAACATTTTTTGAGGTCTTGGCTGATTTCTTTTGATTTTCCCATGATGTCAAGCAAAGTGGCACTGAGTTTGAAGGTAGGCCTGGAAATACATCCACAGGTACACCTCCAATTGACTCAAACAATGTCAATTAGCCTATCAGAAGCTTCTAAAGCCATTTTCTGGAATTTTCCAAGCTGTTTAAAGGCACAGTCAACTTAGTGTATGTAAACTTCTGACCAACTGGAATTGTGATACAGTGAATTATAAGTGAAATAATCAGTCTGTAAACAATTGTTGGAAAAATTACTTGTGTCATGCACAAATTAGATGTCCTAACCGACTTGCCAAAACTATAGTTTGTTAACATGAAATGTGTGGAGTGGTTGAAAAATGAGTTTTAATGACTCCAACCTAAGTGTATGTCAACTTCCGACTGCAACTGTATGTCTCCTTTACTATGTGACTAGCTCTCAGCACGTCTCAGATATCACTGGGGTAATAGAATAGGACTACACTACAAAAAGACTGAAAAGGAAATTGAAAGTGATGTCAGACAGATGACAGGAGGGATATTGTAAAGACATCAGCTCTGGGATACAAAGTCTCATCTTCTCAGAACTGGAGTCATAATATTTCACTTCACTGCTGAGGGTGCAGAGTGTAAAACACACACACACACACAGACACAAGAAAACTGTACTTGTAATCAGTTATGTTACCAGCAAAAATATTGTAATCAGATTACAGATACTTTTGAAAAACTAGATGATTACTTATTGGATTACCTTTAAATTCAGAAAGGAAGTTTGCGAAAAAAATATTGACACTTTTCTCTTCACTCAATGACTTTCAATTCAGCATTGAAACAAGTTTTAGTTTGTTCCACTTGAGAGAGTCTGACCACCAATCAGAAACGACTATGATGACACACCAAATGATGACCACCAGTCAGAGACCACTATGATGACAACAAATGATGACCACCAATCAGAGACCACTATGATGACACACCAAATGATGACCACCAATCACAGACCACTATGATGACACACCAAATGATGACCACCATTCACAGACCACTATGATGACACACCAAATGATGACCACCAATCAGAGACCACTATGATGACACACCAAATGCGTTTGATGGATCCTTTTTGTCTTCTTCTAATGCCTCTTAAAGGGACAATAATCAAAATGTAACTGAAAGTAATCAGATTACATTACTGAGTTTGGGTAATCCAAAAGTTACGTTACTGATTACAATTTTGGACAGGCAACTAGTAACTGACATCATCTTCTGCACATCTATCACTCCAGTGTTAATACTAAATTGTCATTATTTTTGCACTATGGCCTATTTATTGCCTTACATCCATAACTTACTACATTTGCACACACTGTATATAGATTTTCTATTGTGTTAATGACTGTACGTTTTGTTTATCCCATATGTAACTCTGTGTTGTTGTTGTTTTTAATCGCACTACTTTGCTTTATCTTGGCCAGGTCGCAGTTGTAAATGAGAACTTGTTCTCAACTGGCTTACCTGGTTAAATAAAGGTGAAATAAAAAAAATAAAAACTGTAACACACACTATATTACAAACAAACACGATGAAAGACATGATGAAGAAAGAACAGTGCCGGAGAAGATGGCTGCCGTTTTACAGCCCTCTAACCAATTGTACTATTATGTGTGTTTTTCCGCGTTATTTGTAAATAATGTTTCTGCCATCGTCTCTTATAACCAAAAACAGCTTCTGGATATCAGGACAGCGATTACTCACCTCGTATTGGACGAAGATTTTTTCTTCAACGAGGCGGCCGCGAAGGATATCATACAGACACCCGACAAGGCCCAAATCCCCGTCATTCGCGTGAGGAAGAGACGGAGATATCGTGGACGTAGATCGGGGTGCCTTGTAAGGATCCGACGGCGAGCGAGTAAACTGCCTCTTCCATCAATCCTATTAGCCAACGTTCAATCATTTGAAAATAAATTGGATGATTTAAGATTACGGTTATCCTACCAACGGGACATTACAAACTGTAATATCTTATGTTTCACCGAGTCGTGGCTGAACGACGACATGGATATCATACAACTAGCGGGCTATATGCTACATCGGCAGGATAGAACGGCTGACTCCGGTAAGACAAGGGGTGGCGGTCTGTGTATATTTGTAAACAACAGCTGGTGCACAAAATCAAATACTAAGGAAGTCTCGAGGTTTTGCTCGCCTGAGGTAGAGTATCTTATGATAAGCTGTAGACCACACTATTTACCAAGAGAGTTTTCATCTATATTTTTCATAGCTGTCTATTTACCACCACAAACCAATGCTGGCATTAAGATTGCACTGAATGAGTTGTACAAGGCCATAAATCAACAGGAAAACGCTCATCCAGATGCAGCGCTCCTAGTGGCCGGGGACTTTAATGCAGGGAAACTTAAATCCGTTGTACCTAATTTCTACCAGAATGTTAAATGTGCAACCAGAGGAAAAAAACTCTAGACCACCTTTACTCCACACACAGAGACGCATACAAAGCTGTCCCTCGCCCTCCATTTGGCAAATCTGACCATAACTCTATCCTCCGGATTCCTGCTTATAAGCAAAAACTAAAGCAGGAAGCACAAGTGACTCGGTTAATAAAAAAGTGGTCAGATGACGCAGATGCTAAGCTACAGGACTGTTTTGCTAGCACAGACTGGAACATGTTCCGGGATTCTTCAGACAGCATTGAGGAGTACACCACATCAGTCACTGGCTTCATCAATAAGTGCATTGATGATGTCGTCCCCCACAGTGACCGTACGTACATACCCCAACCAGAAGCCATGGATTACAGGGAACATCCACACTGAGCTAAAGGGTAGAGCTGCCGCTTTCAAGGAACGGGACTCTAACCCGGACGCTTATAAGAAATCCCGCTATGACCTCCGACGAACCATCAAACAGGCAAAGAGTCAATACAGGAATAAGATTGAATCGTACTACACTGGCTCTGACGCTCGTCGGATGTGGCAGGGCTTGAAAACTATTACAGACTACAAAGGGAAGCACAGCCGCGAGCTGCCCAGTGACACAAGCCTACCAGACGAGCTAAACCACTTCTATGCTCGCTTCGAGGCAAGCAACATTGAAGCATGCATGAGAGCACCAGCTGTTCCGGACGACTATGTGATCACGCTCTCCGTAGCCGATGTGAGTAAGACTTTTAAGCAGGTCAACATTCACAAGGCGGCAGGGCCAGACGGATTACCAGGACGTGTACTCCGAGCATGTGCTGACCAACTGGCAAGTGTCTTCACTGACATTTTCAACATGTCCCTGACTGAGTCTGCAATACCAACATGTTTCAAGCAGACCACCATAGTCCCCGTGCCCAAGGACTCTAAGATAACCTGCCTAAATGACTACCGACCCGTAGCACTGACGTCTGTAGCCATGAAGTGCTTTGAAAGGCTGGTCATGGCTCACATCAACAGCATTATCCCAGAAACCCTAGACCCACTCCAATTTGCATACCGCCCCAACAGATCCACAGATGATGCAATCTCTACTGCACTCCACACTGCCCTTTCCCACCTGGACAAGAGGAACGCCTACGTGAGAATGCTATTCATTGACTACAGCTCAGCATTCAACACCATAGTGCCCTCTAAGCTCATCACTAAGCTAAGGATCCTGGGACTAAACACCTCCCTCTGCAACTGGATCCTGGACTTCCTGACGGGACACCCCCAGGTGGTAAGGGTAGGTAACAACACATCTGCCACACTGATCCTCAACACGGGGGCCCCTCAGGGGTGCGTGCTCAGTCCCCTCCTGTACTCTCTGTTCACCCATGACTGCATGGCCAGGCACGACTCCAACACCATCATTAAGTTTGCCGACGACACAACAGTGGTAGGCCTGATCACCGACAACGATGAGACAGCCTATAGGGAGGAGGTCAGAGACCTGGCCGTGTGGTGCCAGGACAACAACCTCTCCATCAACGTGACCAAGACAAAGGAGATGATTGTGGACTACAGGAAAAAAAAGAGGACTGAGCACGCCCCCATTCTCATCGACGGGGCTGTAGTGGAACAGGTTGAGAGCTTCAAGTTCCTTGGTGTCCACATCACCAACGAACTATCATGGTCCAAACACACCGAGACAGTCGTGAAGAGGGCACGACAAAGCCTATTCCCCCTCAGGAGACTGAAAAGATTTGGCATGGGTCCTCAGATCCTCAAAAAATTCTACAGCTGCACCATCGAGAGCATCCTCAACAGCTTCTACCCCCAAGCCATAAGACTCCTGAACAGCTAATCATGGCTACCCGAACTATTTGCACTGCCCCCCCACCCCATCCTTTTTACGCTGCTGCTACTATGTTAATTATTTATGCATAGTCACTTTAACTCTACCCACATGTACATATTACCTCAACTAGCCGGTGCCCCCGCACATTGACTCTGCAACGGTACCCCCCTGTATATATAGCCTCCCTACTGTCACTTTATTTTACTTCTGCCCTTTTTTTCCTCAACACTTTTTTTGTTGTTGTTTTATTTTTACTTTTTTGTTAAAAATAAATGCACTGTTGGTTAAGGGCTGTAAGTAAGCATTTCACTGTAATGTCTGCACCTGTTGTATTCCGCGCATGTGACCAATAAAATTTGATTTGATTTGAAACACTGCCACCTAGTGCTCATTAAACAGTTTAGCGGTATGAACAGATGCACTCTTGAACCATTCTATTGTCTGGTATGGACTTTAATCTATGGATTAATCTAAAATCCAAAATGAATGTGTAATCTATGGATAAAGATCAAGTTTGAGTAACATAGACTGGAGAGAGAGAGAGAGAGAGACTCTCTCTCCAGTCTCTAGAGTTAGAGAGAGAAATGTACATGGTTTTTAGAGTGAAGTACA
>NW_025536186.1:0-66527 GCF_020615455.1 Coregonus clupeaformis
GGTGACAAATGATGCATTATCTCACCATCCCCATTCTGAATGATGCATTATCTCACCATCCCCCATTCTGAATGATGCATTATCTCACCATCCCCCATTCTGAATGATGCATTATCTCACCATCCCCCATTCTGAATGATGCATTATCTCACCATCTCCCATTCTGTCACACCTCTGAGCTCTGTTGTGATAACATACTGTAGGTCTGATATCTGATTGGAAGTTAACTCAACAGTAATGTTATTGATCAACAACTCAAATGGTTCTAAAAGGGTCTTAGCTTCAATTTGTCTTTCTCTTTTGTTCTTGACCTGCTGTGGTGAAATATATACTGAGTGCACAAAACATTAGGATTATTGAGTTGCACCCCCTTCTGCCCTCAGAAAAGCCTAACTTTGTCAGGGCATGGACTCTACAAGGTGTCGAAAGCCTTCCCCACAGGGATGCTGGCCCATGTTGATTCCAATGCTTTCCACAGTTGTGTCAAGTTGGCTGGATGTCCTTTTGGTGGTGGACCGTTCTTGATACCCACGGGAAACTGTTGAAACTGTGGGAAACTGTGTTGCAGTTCTTGACACATTAAAACGGGTGCGTCTGGTACCTACTACCATACCCTGTTCAAAGGCACTTAAATATTTTGTTTTGCCCATTCACCCTCTAAATGAAACACATACACAAAAATCATTCTTTAACCCTTCATCTACACTGAAGTGGATTTAACAAGAGACATCGATAAGGGATCTAGCTTTCACCTGGTCAGTCTATGGCAGGGAAAGAAGCAAGTGTTCCTAATGTTTAATACACTCAGTGTACACTGTCTTTCTCTCTACCCCTCTCCCATGAGCTATGGACCACGACACAAGCTATGGATTCTCTCTATCCCATGAGCTATGAGCCACCGACACAAGCTATGGATTCTTTGTCTTTCTCTTCCTGTCTGATCATCTTTAGATACTTAATGCTTTTGCTAATATCAGTATTGACTTGTAACTTGGGCTTCACGCCTTGGGCAGAAGGTAACTGAAAGGTTGCTGGTTCTGAATCCCCGAGCTGACTAAGTGAAAAATCAGTCGATGTGCCCTTGAGCAAGGCACATAACCCTAGATCCTCTGAATTTTTTTTTTTAAGTGAATCGTTAATTTTACAATGTCATTAAATCTATTTACCTTTAGTATTCCACTAGCAGACCAATTCTTGCTAGTCAACATCAACTCATTGCCTAATGCTTGCTTGCATATTTTAATCGTCTTTATGGTGTCAGATAAACATTTTAGTAGACTTAATTAATACATAAATTGAAGTATTTTCATGAGTCGTCAGGTGAGGTGTTCTATATATATGATCACTAAAGAACCTGCTCTTACCATGAGAAACAGATTTCCCAATCTTCTCCTCCTCTTCTTCATCTTTAATGTTGACATTCAGCTCCAGTGTTTGACTGCAGACTTCCAGCTTCACTGATGCCATCTTTGGATCCTGCAGTGCATACTGGGCTCCTGTCAAGGTCGAGGTAAGGAGTAGACCAAGGCGCAGCGTGATGAACAAACATGACTTTAATTAGTTAAAGCGTCAAAATACAGGACAGGCCGGGCTGGGCTGTCGACGCACACCGTAGGCTTGGTGCGTGGAGCAGGGACAGGCCGGGCTGGGCTGTCGACGCACACCGTAGGCTTGGTGCGTGGAGCAGGGACAGGCCGGGCTGGGCTGTCGACGCACACCGTAGGCTTGGTGCGTGGAGCAGGGACAGGCCGGACTGGGCTGGCGACGCACACCGTAGGCTTGGTGCGTGGAGCAGGACAGGCCGAACCGGGCTGTGGAGACGGATAGGAGGCCTGGAGTGAAGAGCGGCCACCACCCGTCCTGGCTGAATGCCTACCCTCACACACTCTGTGTGAGGCATCCGCACAGGGACGTACAGGGCGGTGTACCCCTGGCCTGGTGGCCTTCTGGATCCGCCCCCTTTTCTCCTCCGTCAGCCCCGTCATCCATGCCGTGTGCCCCCCTAAAAATTTTCTGGGGTTGCCTCTACGACCGTCTGACGACGACCCTGATCACGCCGTAGCTCCTCTCTACGGCGCGCCTCCACCGTCTCTTCTCCCGGCGCTTCCTCCCATGTCCAGCCCAAGAGCTGCCCCTGGACACGCTGCTTGGTCGTTGCATGGTGGGTTTTTCTGTCAAGGTCGAGGTAAGGAGTAGACCAAGGCGCAGCGTGATGAACAAACATGACTTTAATTAGTTAAAGCGTCAAAATACAAAACAAAACACGACTCGTGACCTCCACGGTATCAATGACCCGAACACGGAACAAAAACCCCCAACCACAAAGGGAAAACATACAGTTTAAATATGGCTCCTAATCAGAGACAACCAGCCAACAGCTGACACTCGTTGCCTCTGATTGGGGAGTCACTCAGGCAAACATAGAATACAACAAACTAGAATGAACACCAACATAGAAATACACACATAGAAATGAACACACCCTGGCTCAACATAATGAGTCCCAGAGCCAGGGTGTGACAGCTCCACTGTCACAATCAGGACCCAGTGACTGTAGGTTTGGACTCAGTGTGGAAGGAGAGAGGCAGGCTGGGTTTGTACTAACTGTTAATTTGTAAACTCTGGACAGATTTGAACAATTGCTGCCTAAAATGCTGTGGTGCTTACTAACACAACAGGAAATATTGTGTTAGATGTGGGCCATCACATGAATTCTCAGCTCTTTCACTCTGAATATTCATATCAATGAATCACCCTCAAATGGACCATCAATACCAGAGTTCTACAATACTATATACATAATCAACTGGACATTACAACAGCCTGAACCTCAATATCGTCCTGGGCATATATTGAACTCTAACAATGGGGGATGGAAAGGGTCTGTTGAAATGAATACTGTAGTGGTGTGAGAAAGGTAACACAAGCTTCCTCTCTAATTCCACTCCCCAATAGTAAGTGGAAACACTTAAAAATGGGAAAAAAATACCAATAATATATTTGTTGTTTTATTTAATTGTTACCTAAGAAGAAAACCTGTCTAAGTCCTTTATACTGAAAAAATATATTCATATGCATTATAGAAAATAATGGGGACTAGGAAATTAGATTGTTCCAATTGTGATGTGTAGAGGTGTAGTGACATGTTTTGACTAGATACATAATATAGAAGAGAAATTGGCTCAGTTCAAAGGTTTCTAGTAAAAAAAAAGCATTTGGTTGCTGTGTTCAAAAGGCATATTTTGTATTTATATTGCATTTTTTAATTTAACTTTCATATGAACATTTTCCCCAGTGATAAAACACAGTGCTAAAGGTTTTAAAACAGAAGCTGCCGTATGCATGTAGATTACGTCACCATAATCAAGCACTGGGAGAAGCGTTGCTTGAACAATCTTCCTTCTACTTTCTTAAGTGAAGGAGGATTTATTTCTATAACCTAGTTATTTTGGCAACTGAGCAAATTGTAGGTCTTATGAGCGGAAACTTGAAGGCTGTGAGACTTTTGCGCAACTTCCCGCTGAGCGTTTCCAGTGAACACTGAGGCTGTACTCTTCCAGTTTTAGATAGCTTTTATTTCTATGATATAGCCTACAGTAGCCTATATGTGGTGTTCAATGCAGGCCTACATTGCAGGACACTTTAAAATACGTTTTTACAGGGCTTGACATGTAAAAACGTTTTTACAGGGCTTGACACATTTTTACAGGGCTTGACACGTTTTTTATGAAGGGCTTGACATGAATTCTTGATATTTTTTACTTGGTTTGTAACACCATGGGCCAAATAGGTGACTGTAAATTGTATTGTGTTGTATGATGCAAGCAGTGGCGGCTCCTGAAAAAATTCTCAGGAGGGGCAATTTTTCTGATGATTTAGGTGACCTACACACATTTAAAAAAAGATATGTCCAGCAACAACATGAAGACAGGGTGCATATAAGTCAATACCAGAAGCATTTATTGACTGATCTCAAAAGTGTTGGCTTACCAGGTTGGTGGAGCCCTCAGTTTCATCTTTGCCTCGCAAAGCTAACTCAAACACTCCGCAAAACTTCAACACACACTGGATTAGCCGGCTGAGGATGTGGCGGTTCTTGCTAATGTCGTAGTAAATATATTTGTTATAGTGAATATGGAATATGATATGTTGAGTAAAATGTTGTGCTAAGATCTATTTAGGTCAGGAGCTGGTTATAAGTTATGTTCCTATCCAATAACAATGGACAAAAGGGTCCTATCTTGTCAGCCTTGTCAGCAGGTGGCCAAGGACAACACCCACGCCATAGGCCTCTCAGTTCTTCCAACTCACGAGTTCTTGCTCTGAGGACACACACACACACAAAACACACACACACACACACACATCATCACTGTTAAACACACACACACACACACATCATCACTGTTAAACACACACACACACACACACACACAAAAATCCCCTCTCTTAGGCTGAACATTTGAAGACAGAGAACCCGACTCAGAGCCAATGCAACAGTGACAGTAGCCTGGAGGGGACTCGCCCAACTCATCAGGACCAATCAGAAGATCAGAACTACTAGATTGAACCTACTTCATTTATTGCATAAAATGTCTGCACACAATGTTTCGGGGCTCTCTTCAGATAATAATAATAATAATAATAATAATATGCCATTTAGCAGACGCTTTTAATCCGAAGCGACTTACAGTCATGCGTGCATACATTTTTGTGTATGGGTGGTCCCGGGGATCGAACCCACTACCTTGGCGTTACAAGCACCATGCTCTACCAGCTGAGCTACAGAAAGTGGATACTCATGGATGCGCATTGCAATTGTAAAATGTCAACACAATTGGAGACACCACGTCATTTTTGGAGACATGTTATTGACAGTAAACTATTGTAGATGCGACTGCTAACTAAATAAAACATTTTAGCTGGCTAGCAAATCATCTTAGCTAAATGTGGGCAAACAATTCAGTTATTTACCGTTAATTTGAGGGATTGGGGTGAAAGAAATCGAGTTACATAGTGATACTTTACGATATACTGTATTGACAATATCGCAATATTTTAGCGCTAGTTGGCTGTACCTGCACCAAAACACCATTATTGTTCCTTCATAGCTTGTTCTCAATCTTTTCACATTGGGAGCCAATTTGTTTTCAGCACTTTTATTTCCATGACTGATCAAAACTCGTTCTCATGGCTTTCTGATCCCTCTGCAACAGACATATGGTGCGCAATAAAATCACAGTATCGAATCGCAATACGTATAGAATCATGAGACTCGCAATGCTGATGCATATATCTTATCGTGAGGTTCCTGGCAATTCCCAGCCCAAGTTCATTTGCCACAACAAATCTCTTCGCTAGCAAACGCAATGTGTCTCCAGCAATGTTTACTTTTTGACGTTCTATGGCATCTCCACTTTCAAGCATATATGACCACATGTAATATTTTGGTAAGTGATGCAAATAGTGAACTATGTAGGGCCAGGATGTAAAATATATGTAGCTGCAGCAATTTCTCTTATCTGATATGGTAAGTAATGGGGCTTGATTTATAGCTCCCTAAGAGTTTGACGAACGGGTCCGTGAACGCGATTGCAGATATCTTTACCTCTGAATAAACTGCCTTATATTATACAATTATCCACCTTGTCCAAAAGTCTCTACTTTTTTCTCCGTTCTCCAGTAAACTTGTTTTATCAACAATAGTAAGGTTCAATGACACAGAAAGCAGTTCAATGTCGGGGTACAGTCGCTCTCTTACCAGGATCGCGGTCCGCTCTGACCAGGGTGAAGGTGGCCGGCTCCACCTCTCTGCCAGCAGCTTTCATTATTTAGTCCGTTCGTAGCGGGTATGTACACGATCAACAAGATCAGTCCAAAACCGAAGATCAGTCCAAAGCAGAATGTTTGCAGAATGTTTGTAAACTAAGTCTACAAATTAAAAACATAAAATAACGCCACACTGCAGGTCGCAACATAGACGCTGATAGCCGCCATTGTCTTAGTTACGTTCAACGTTACGTCACGTATGACGAAAGCAGCGTAAGTGCATGCACACAGACACCCATAGAGAATGTATTGAAAGCTTTTGAAATGTGAAAAAAATAGATTTTACATGACAGGCTATGAGAGACTTCTGGGCGATTTTCAACCTGACTGAAATCGCCCAAAAAACGGCGGGGCCATTTGAAGCACGACTTTAGCCTGATTTGACATTTAGTGGCTGGCAGATCAGACGAACACTGATAACTGCTGTTGCCGTGATATAATTTTTTATAAATTTATAAAAAAAAATTATAATATTTTTTTTATTTATTTTTTTTATAATTGATTAGAAAAAAAATCCCTTCCTTTTCCCGTTTGGCAGTGCGTCGCCCATATCGCCCTATTGAACAAGCCGTCCCTGGATGCAAGAAACCACTTTACAAAATAATATTAATTATTATTACCATACAGAGAATTAGACAATGTAGGCTACCCCTCTGCTTATTGGCTTATTTGCATATTCAAGCCTGTCTCAAAATACAACACTGCCTCTTTAAGTAAGACATAAGCTTTTTATCTGACTGGCTTTTCAAAGACAGCTTGAAATGTAGTGTAGTGTATTAAGATTATGTCTTTGTTAAATGTTTTTCATGAAGAAATGGAATGTTGGTTATGTTAGTATCAAAAGGCAATGTTTAGTATAATGTCATATACAATAGACAGGAAGTGTGTGTTGTAGACAGGGGAGACTGGTGATTGGCCAGAGGAGGGAGTTTCATTGTTTATAAATAAGGGGGTTAGGCGAGGAAGACGTCAGAACGGCCATGAAAATCTGAGGAGCCGTTCTCCAGACCTCGCGAGTCTGTTACTCATGCTGAAGCTTGTGGTCTGAATAAACCTTATGATCAACGTTCAGTATGAGCAGACTCCTTTTGTTCATCAGCATAATTGCCACCACTCACTCGATACGACAAATGGCGAGCTTGCCAGGAGATGGTTATGCAATCCTTCTTTGCTGCATTTGGAGTCGCCAAGCTAACTCAAGCTAACTCCGGTCTGGAGTCATGACCCGACTAAATACAGCTAAGTTGTTGGTTTTGTTACTGCTTGTGTACACTGGAGGAATGTACCATTGTGACCGTGCCTCAGGTGGTGTTTTTGCTGATGACTGGGGTCTGGCTAATCATTATACAAATTTTAAAAATAGCGCAAAAGTGGTTAGAGTTTAGGGATTGTTTATAGAGATGTGTTGCTTGAATAGTAAGTCAAGAACAGTCGGGGCCAAGATATGTATACAATTTTAGAGCATTGCAGGTTTAGATAAGCCCTCGTGACGAACGAGGCGACCACCAGGGTGGGCCAAAATCCTGGCAACGCATTATGAGTTTCAGGTTCAGTCTGGGACTGGGGGTTGGTGGGACATTTCTTGGGGATGGCTTACTCAACTTCTGTTCGACGGGACATTTGCATTGGGGGGGGATCGCTCGTAGAAATAGCCATACCCACGGCAAAATAAATTTAGGACAAACGAAACGGTAATCAATTAAAGACGCAATGCGGGTTTTGTTACATGTTGTAGGCCGCAGTTAGCTAAAGGCTAATGCTAACGGCTAATTGCTAAATGCTAAATGTGTGTTGTCACAGTGTACCTAATGCTAAAGGCTAATTGCTAAGGCTAATTGCTAAATGCTAATTGTGTTACGTGCTACATGATAACTTTAACCTTAGAGGTCCACTGCGATGGATTCAAGACTCTTAAACTTGTTTGTATGTGGTGGAACTGAAAGTTTACGCAAATGTGAGCTCTGTTATGTGTAATTGTGTGAGTATAAGGTATAAAATAGTGACGCTGTAGCGTAATGCTATCGTTGTGTGGTAAGCATGGGCTTGAATGGATGTGCGCATGTGCATGATTTTACAGGGCTAAAACTACGACATGTGGTCGTGCTGAGCCTACAAAACAAAATGGTGGGTTAAGGTCATAGGTCCCATTTGGCGTTACCCTGCAAGGGAAAATAGACAGACAGAGGAGAAATTTTAGCACGATGATTCTAGTTTAAACTGCGATTGGTTAAAGATGAAACTTGTTTTGTAACCTATTGAAGTTATAAATTAGATATATGGTAGCGGATTATAATAAATTGAATTAAATAATTAAATAACGGATTAAAATAAAAATGTTTTTTGAGCGATCTATTTAGTTCTGAGGTTAGTCTTAGAGTGAATAATGTAGAAACGAACAAATATTGAATGGTTGGAAATACTCAGTAATTGCATTAACTACTAAGAGCTGTTTCTGTGTCTTTGTTCCATTGTCATGAGAGACAGGAGAGAGGGGGAGCGAAGAGATACAGGAAGTGATCACGTGACGCGGCAGAGGATCAAGTCAAAAAATAAGGTTTTGAGACTGTTACAAGATATGTGATGTTATGACAATTTTACATAGGCTTGGCAAATACTATTTCATTAAAAATTGCATTTTGGAAGCTCTGTATCACTGGGGTTTGATTACAGATGTGTTGGGAATCAAGGATGGATTGAGGATTGTTCTGTAAATTTAAGATAATCAGAGCTGATAGAGCCAGGGGTTTATGGGAATTGGAGTAATGATAGGGTTAGAGGCTTTGTTTTTGGGGGATTGCTTTGAAGTTGACTAACTACATTTACTTGCATTTGATGGGTTGTGGTAAGATAGTTAACACTAATTGATAAATTGGTGATATAGGAATAAAAAATTGGTTTTAAATTATTCATAATTTTTAATGGAGTTTTTAATTGGTTTTTATTTTTAATTGAATGGTTTTTGAATAAGGCATTTAATTGAATTTTTTAATATTCATATTTTATTTTATTTGATTTTTGGGGAGGGAAATTTTTTTTTTGTTGTTAGGGTTGTTAGGGTTATATTAATAATTTAAGGGGGGAAGCCTTAGGCTATACAGTCTAAAATAAGCTAATTTAGAAAAACTAATGGCAGAAGTTAGTACACCTTTCTCACATACGGATTCAGAAAAAGTACAGCTTAGGGATGTTTATCCTCAGCTTTCAGTGATTATCCAGCAGGGTGATTATGGCATCAGAGATGAAGACGAATACAAGCAGAAACGACGATAAAGATGAATCCAAAACTCCAGAAGGAAGAAAAACCGAGATGTCTGGGAAGTTAAAGAAGATGAGAGTGATGATGAAGAGGTCATGCATGGGTGGATATGACTCTGTGATCAGAAGGAAGTTGGCAAGAGAGAAACGAAGAAGGATACACGAGATTTGATCTCTGATGAAAGTTGAACGAAGAAGGAGACAAGAGATTCGAGTTCTGATGAAGAAAGCGATGAAGATTTGGAGATTAAAGGTGCTTTATGTTCGAGGATTTTATCCTACAATGACTGACAAAGAAGAAATAGGAGATATAGACCGAGGCGTATCAGGCCTGGAGGAAGCGACGACTTTGGGAGAGGTAAGAGAGCTAGAGGAACAGCTCGAGACGCTGAAGATACAGAGGAAGACAAAGGAGCAAGTGAAGATCACCTGTTAGTGTCGAGAAGAGACGAAGGGGGGTGCCAGCTGAGAGCATCGATTAGAGAAGAAAAGAAAATAGCTAACAATTGAAGTAAAAACAACCGACCATTAGAAGTGATAGTGAATAGGGGAAAACTTATCTGGGTTCAGCCTAAAGAGGTTAAACATCTCACTAATTGCTAACTAATTAGGATAGGGATTTGAGGTAGTAAAACAGTTAATCAAAATAGACATACTAATATTAGAAGATACTGTTATTGCAGTGTTGGGAAGAGAATTGAATTGTACAATAAGATGTACACTAGACGACTGTCTATTAAGACAATCTGTCTACAAAGTTAAAAAGGGGTGACTGTTTATTCTGGGTTACATTCTTACACTAAGAGATTTCAGGCTAGGCTAGGATGTGTTTAGTCGTTTGCCAAGTGTGTGTAAAAAGTCAAAGGCAGTTGGAACTTCCCAATCACATATTCTAACATTTGGTGGTAAAGGGATTTTGTAAATATATCAGTGGAAAAAGGTTTAAATGTTATGAGAGAAAAGATTAGATTAAAATAAATTAGGAGTAGATTAGGGTTGAAGGAACTCTGAGACAGAAAGCTAAGTTTCAAAGTTAGTAGTAAGAGAGAGAACAATGGTGAATGACACTGTAGAGTAGGGAGATCAAGGTAATTATAGGTGTATTTTTATAATCAAAAGTTTGAAAATCAGGGATTAGAGAAAGGACTGAGAGTGGGAAAAAGTGACACTAGTGGTGATAGATGGAAGTACAAGTAAAGAGGTCAAAGTCTTAGGGGAAAACGGGGGAAAATTAGGAGTAACTAAGGACATTAACACTTCAGTTTATTAGAACAACAGGGAGAAGCAATTGAACTCTTTCAACATTGATAGTTATTAAAGTCATAAAAATATCGCATTTGATTATAAGGGAACCAATACAGCACCAATTTTAGGGGAAAAATACTTATTAGGGTTAGGATGGGGACGTTTCTCCCATATGGAGAGATAATTATGGAGAATAAGTATTGTTATCAGGACCAGGAGTAGAAGCTGTTGCACCTAGTCAAAGGAGGGATAGTTTGTACAACGATATGAAGTGGAAGAGGTTAGGAGTGACTGTTCACTTATTTTGCGTAATGTTACAGAGAAAGGTCAGGGAGAATATATGTATGCTTATTTAGGGCAAGCATTAGAAGTTGTTCCGGTTAAGAATTATGGGTTAAAAGGCTATGTAATTCGTAAAGTGATGCCTATGATGGAAGATTTCAAATCTGTTGAAGTTTCGCAGTCACCGAGGGAGTTCAGGAGTAGATTACAGTAGCCACTCCAACAGTAGATAATACACAGAGGATATCGGTAGCTTTCCTACTAGAAGTAATTAAGGTTAATACATCAGCTAAATCAACTACTTTAATGGTAACTTTGGAAGGGATTAATGATACGATGTAGGGAGTATGGCATCGACAACAACTGTTCTGAAATTAAAGGGGGTTAGCAAGAAGGACTCAGGGGTTTATGTTACGGATGGAGAGTGCTGTCAATGATAGTACGAATGGGGTTAAAATAGGAGAACAGAGAGTAGTAGAGAGAATATAGATTCATCATGAAAGGACAGGATGGGGTCTTTGATTTTAATGACGGACAAGGAGAGGTATCTGATCAGTACCGCTCGTTCTTCTGTTGTGGAAATTAGAGATAGATTAACTCATTCTGTAAGATCAGTGAGGAATCTTGAGGATCCATGTCTGTTGAGAATTCCAGCACCAAACATGTTAGACGGTCGTGCGGCCTCTATCAGGTATGGTTCAGTCTTATGCTTTGTCATGACTGTGGTATCAGCAACAGTCATTGACAGATAAAATAATGTCGTTGTCAGAACAGTGGTTTAAGCCTAGGGATAGGTGGAATTGGGTTAAGTGAATTAATTTGGGTGCATTTGTTAGATGGAAAGGAAATCAGGTAACAACGGAACCCTGAAGTATTCAGGTGAAACATTGAGGGCTAAAAGTTATTTTTGTTCTAATAAAACATATGAGGTAAAGGGTATGTTTATGGGAATATCAGAGTGTGATGTTATATGATAACTTTGGATAAGCATGAACATAAGGTTAGAGATGACAAATATGATGTAATTTTTGTGGACCAGGTAGTAGAACAGCAGGACTTTGATGGTTAAAAGATTAGCTTTTGCCTGACAATGTGACTATGGGGAATTTTAGAGATATTTAGAGGGGGTTTGTGATGATAAAGTATATTTATTCTTACATTATGGATGGACAGGATTTGGTTACATGTCAACGTTGAAGCTTCCATATGAGGTTTTATCATTATAAGAGGGATAGCACCGGACACAGCTAAATCTAGGGTTAAAAGGGTGACATGGCGACATGTGATAGGCTTCAAGCCTATCATTGAAGGATTGGGAGATCTGGGAAGACTTGGTTGCAAAATCAGTTAGGCCCAGTAGGGGCAGTGATGGGTCAGATTTTAGTTTCAGCTTTGATAACACTGTGAATTTGTTACTTACCTTTGAGAAAGTTATGATATTGAGATAGGTTGGAGAGTGATGCCTGGAGACAACACTCAGATGTCGGTGTTGACTGTTCCTGATCTGGAGGAAGATGGATGGACTACTGATGGATAAATATCATTTTTGATTATTTGATGATTTTTCAAAAAAATTCAATATTAGGGTGATGTTGGTATGATTTATGAATCAAAGGGGGAATAGGGTTATGTGATTCATACATCATTTATAGATCATTTCTATATTCTTAGTTGATATTGATGTTCAATTTGAAAGTGTTTTTTTTGGAAAAGATACTGTTTGGTTTCTTTTCTTTTCTTCCAGACGCATTTCGGGGAACATGTGGAGATTGAAATACTCAAACAAAGACAATATGAAGGGACAATATGACTGGAGGAGATGAAACAAGGAGGGTGTGGCTGATTCCATCATCAACAATCCATTGGAAGTCGGGACTACAGGGAGATGAAGTGTAGTGGACTACATTCCAGTGTTTGCAATGAAATATAGACATGTGTAATACATAATTGTGTAATAGCCTCAGGGATTAATTTGGTAGAATCATGTTTGATGTTAGGATCTTAGATGTTTTTGTTTATTTCGGTGAATGCTTAGGGACAGAAGGTCTAGGCAGGGAGAGTTCCACTTGTACGGTCCAATGGGTTGACCAGCCTTGCAAGTGGATGTTTATGGATAGGATTTTGTTTGCAGGGGCTTACATGTGTATTTAATTGCATCATAGTTTCAAATGCATTTACATGGTTAATGAGGTTATCTGGAGTACCGACGGTGGTTGCCTGGGGCAGAGGGACCGTGAGAGAATTTTACTGTCTTGATTGATATGGATGGATGGCTGCCAGACAGTTTTTCGCTCTTACACTCCATAGAGATTTGTTCATATTTCATAGTAATGTATTCACACTTCATAAACAGTTATTTCATAGAAAGGTATTTACACTCTAGAGAAGAATGTTTTTGGTTTAAGGTTAAAGATACTCAATAAGATAAATTGTTACTGGTCATAATCCTATTGTTGTCGAGACTTTTTAGTTTTGTCTCGAAGGGGGGAATATGTAGTGTATTAAGATTATGTCTTTGTTAAATGTTTTTCATGAAGAAATGGAATGTTGGTTATGTTAGTATCAAAAGGCAATGTTTAGTATAATGTCACATATAATAGACAGGAGGTGTGTTGTAGACAGGGGAGACTGGTGATTGGCCAGAGGAGGGAGTTTCATTGTTTATAAATAAGGGGGTTAGGCGAGGAAGACGTCAGAACGGCCATGGCAATCTGAGGAGCCGTTCTCCAGACCTCGCGAGTCTGTTACTCATGCTGAAGCTTGTGGTCTGAATAAACCTTATGATCAACGTTCAGTATGAGCAGACTCCTTTTGTTCATCAGCAATAATTGCCACCACTCACTCGATACGACAGTAGCCTACACGTTTTGTTCTCTTGTAGGAAGCAGTAACTCCCCATTGCTGACCTATACTTATGTATAACTGGGCTAATAACTCGCTAACTAGCAAAGAATATCAACAAATGTGCAGACGCGCGGCTCTGCGGTCTGATCTGAACTGCGCATTCACTCGCAGGTGATTGAAAGACCGCTCGTGGCCTACTCCCGTCAATAGAATTCTACTCGGTTCGGACTGGCTCTGCCTACAACAAAATCACAAACTCAATCTTGCAAAGTTGTATATTTTTGGTTTGTTGCATTCAAAAGGGGCTGATATAATATCGATTAAATCACAGAAAAAATGATCTACATGGCATTTCTTCTTCGCTGCAGTCCTGGAGGAAGTGTGCGGCCGCGCAGCTTAGAGGGAACATTGCCTGCAGCACACCTTTCATATTGTAATGATCCGGGCTGGGTCATAAAGGAAAAAGAGACGGACACCAGGTGTGCAGGGCAGAACACAGGTTTATTCCTAAACTGGGCTATTGTTCAGGCCACAGCACACGCCGCTAAATTCCAAACGTACACAAATACACAATGTCAAGTTAAGGGCAGACTCATAGGAGCAGATCAGGATCCCGAATAGAAAAAAAAGAGAGATGAGACAGTAACCCCGATTTATGCATTTCAAAACCCTGCGGGATTACCAATCATGCACCCCAACCTTTCCGCCTGTCCTGGCATATTTAACCCCTGCTAGCACCCATGAAAACAATAACGCACCCACGAACACGGAACACAATACCGGGTCGTTACAATATTATTGAAGAATCTAGATTTGATAACGTCATTAAGCAAGCACACATTGTGCCCGTTAGATAGTTTTTGAGCCAATTGCAAGATGCCTGATCTAGGCTTATTTCAGACAACCTTAGAAAAAGTAAGAAATGATCAACTGTATCAAATGCCTTCTACAGGTCAATAAATAAAGCAGCGCAATGATTTTTATGGTCTAAACCACAGGTGTCAAACTCATTCCATGGCGCCTCCCTTGTACTCGATTGATCAATTAAGGTCACTAATTTGTAAGGAACTCCCGAACCTGGTTGTCTAGGTTTTAATTAAAGAGGAAAAACCAAAAACCTGCAGATCCAAGGCCCTCCACGGAATGAGTTTGACACCCCTGGTCTAAACAATATAGCACCTCATCTAGTGTAGCCGCTGAAAAATATGTCCAGGTCTAAAACCAGATTGGAAGAAATGAAAACCCACTCACTGAAATATTATTTCAGGTTTAATGTCTTCTTTTTTTAGCAGCAGAGGTCAAAACTAATGGAGGCGGCCTTCTTCAGTGTTTGGAGAACAACAGACATCCACCATATTGATAGATGACGTCACATTGTTGTACTGATTCTTTATTTCTTTACAATCAATCATTATTCAGGATCATTATTTACAATCATTGTGCAGTTTTGTCACACAACACAATGCCACAGATGTCTACATTTTGAGGGAGTGCGCAATTGGCATGAAGAACTGAATACAACCATAAGAACCATTCATACTGTCAGATCTAATATGGAAGAACTGAATACAACCATAAGAACCATTCATACTGTCAGATCTAATATGGAAGAACTGAACACAACCATAAGAACCATTCATACTGTCAGATCTAATATGGAAGAACTGAATACAACCATAAGAACCATTCATACTGTCAGATCTAATATAGATCTGTGTAATGATGGACCATTCATACTGTCAGATCTGTGTAATGATCATGCTGTTTAATCAGCTTCTTGATATTCCACACCTGTCAGGTGGATTGATTATCTTGGCAAAGGAGAAATGCTCACTAACAGAGATGGAAACAAATTTGAGAGAAATAAGCTTTTTGTGCGTATGGAACATTTCTGGGATCTTTTATTTCAGCTCATGAAACATGGGACCAACACGTTACATGTCAAGTTTATATTTGTTTTCAGTATAGCTTTAGAACACAATTTACACAAATACATAGTCATTTCATTTTAATTGTCACATGCTTGGTAAACAACAGGTGAAGACTAACAGTGAAATGTTGACTTCACTACAATGGAGAACACAATACAACAATTACAATAATAGGAAAAAAGATTGTAGCACGAGGAATTAATACACGATGAGCAATGGTAGCTTGGCTATATACATGGGGTGCCAATACCTAGTCAATGGTAGCTTGGC
The DNA here is from genome assembly GCF_020615455.1 of Coregonus clupeaformis. Lineage (NCBI taxonomy): Eukaryota > Metazoa > Chordata > Actinopteri > Salmoniformes > Salmonidae > Coregonus > Coregonus clupeaformis. The sequence continues at coordinate 15,657 of NW_025536186.1, forward strand.
TATATACATGGGGTGCCAATACCTAGTCAATGGTAGCTTGGCTATATACATGGGGTGCCAATACCTAGTCAATGGTAGCTTGGCTATATACATGGGGTACCAATACCTAGTCAATGGTAGCTTGGCTATATACAGTGGGGAGAACAAGTATTTGATACACTGCCGATTTTGCAGGTTTTCCTACTTACAAAGCATGTAGAGGTCTGTAATTTTTATCATAGGTACACTTCAACTGTGAGAGACGGAATCTAAAACAAAAATCCAGAAAATCACATTGTATGATTTTTAAGTAATTAATTTGCATTTTATTGCATGACATAAGTATTTGATACATCAGAAAAGCAGAACTTAATATTTGGTACAGAAACCTTTGTTTGCAATTTCAGAGATCATACATTTCCTGATTAAATAGTTTTTTCCCCCTCATCAAGCTACACACAATACCCCATAATGTCAAAGCAAAAGACAGGTTTTTAGAAGTTTTTACTTATTTATTATTAAAACACAGAAATATCAAATTTACATGCTGATAGTCAAGTTTTTTTTATCCACAATCCAGACTACATTAAACGGTTTCCTAAAGAAAATCAAATCCAAACCTGGCCAAAAGAGCACTCTTCCTTGGCTAAATGGAGAAATCTGGAAATTGATGAAAGAACGAGATTATTATCTAAAAATAGCCCTAAGATCCAAATTAGAGCATGACAGACGTAGGTTTACCATGTTGAGAAATAAGGTGATGAAAGAAATCAGACAGGCCAAGGCAAACTTTTTTATTAACATAATTGGTGAAGCAAAGGGAAATTCTAAACTGATCTGGGAGAATCTAAAAAAGTTAACAGGGAAAGACCATAGTAACACTGCAAAAAGACTAGAAATCATGGTGAATAACAATCTAACACAGGATGCAGTCGAAATAGCAATAGCCTTCAATTCCTACTTTATTGACTCTGTCAGGGTACTGACACAGAACCCCTCCACTGGTTTCTTGTGCTCAGTGCTAGTAAATGATGCTCAACCTGTCTTCATCATAAGGGAGGTTTCTGAGTCAAAGGTAGACAAGGTGATTAGCTCACTAAAGAACTCTAAAGCCAAAGATGTGTTTGGGATGGACTCTACCTTTCTTAAAAACTACAAAGAGTCACTCATTGGCCCCATTACTAAGGTCACCAACACATCTATTGGTCTCGGGGTGTTTCCAAGGGTATGGAAGTCGGCCATAATAACGGCCATCTTTAAATCTGGCGACCCTGCTGACGTGAGTAACTACAGGCCCATTAGTATACTACCTGTGGTGTCAAAGGTTGTTGAAAAGTGTGTAGCAGAACAACTGATTGCCCACCTCAACAACAGCCCCTTCACATTACATTCCATGCAGTTTGGCTTCAGAGCAAAACACTCCACAGAAATGGCCAACTGCTTTTTTCTGGAAAATGTGAAGTCCAAGATGGACAAAGGGGACGTTGTTGGGGCTGTGTTTCTGGACCTAAGGAAGGCTTTTGATACTGTTAACCATGAGATTCTCATCACAAAATTGTCCAAGTTCAACTTTTCCCCCGATGCCTTGAGATGGATGAAATCATACCTTGAAGGCAGAACTCAGTGTGTCAGAGTGAGCAATGAGCTGTCGCCCACTCTTAGCTATGATGTGGGTGTGCCCCAAGGGTCAATACTGGGGCTCCTCCTGTTCAGCCTGTACATTAATGATCTGCCTTCTGTCTGTACTGGGTCTGAAGTTCAAATGTATGCAGATGATACAGTGATATATGTGCATGCAAAGAGCAAACAACAAGCTGCACAAGAACTCACTACTGTAATGGTCCAGGTTACAAAATGGCTCAGTGACTCGTGTTTGCATCTCAATGTGAAAAAAACTGTTTGCATGTTCTTCACAAAGAGGGCAACAGATGCTACTGAGCCAGAAGTCTATGTGTCAGGGGAGAAGCTCCAGGGGGTATCTGATTTTAAGTACCTTGGCATCATACTTGATTCCAACCTCTCTTTTAAAAAGCATGTGAAAAAGGTAATTCAAATAACCAAATTCAACCTAGCTAATTTCCGATTTATACGAAATTGTTTGACTACAGAGGTAGCAAAACTGTACTTCAAATCTATGATACTCCCCCACTTAACATACTGCTTGACTAGTTGGGCCCAAGCTTGCTGTACAACAGTAAGACCTATTCAGTCTGTCTACAAACAGGCTCTCAAAGTGCTTGATAGGAAGCCCAATAGCCATCATCACTGTCACATCCTTAGAAAGCATGAGCTCCTGAGTTGGGAAAATCTTGTGCAATACACCGATGCATGTCTTGTATTCAAGATCCTAAATGGCTTGGCTCCCCCTCCACTCAGTATTTTTGTTAAACAGAAAACCCAAACATATGGCAGCAGATCCACAAGGTCTGCCATGAGAGGTGACTGTGTAGTTCCCCTAAGGAAAAGCACCTTTAGTAAATCTGCTTTTTCTGTGAGAGCTTCCCATGTCTGGAATACACTGCCATCAGACACACACAACTGCACCACATATCACACTTTCACAAAATGCTTGAAGACATGGCTAAAGGTCAATCAGATTTGTGAACATGGTCCCTAGCTGTGTGTTGCCGCTTTCCATGTCTGTTGTCTGTAACTTGTGAGGTGTGGAAAACCTTTGTTGCTTTTATGAATTTTGTTTTGCTGCTTTTTGTTCTATGTTGCTCTGTCTGTATGCTACGTCTTGCTTGTCCTATGTTGCTATGTCTTGTTCTATGTTGTTATTGTCTATATTGTAATTGTTTTTAATAACCTGCCCAGGGACTGCGGTTGAAAATTAGCCGGCTGGCTAAAACCGGCACTTTTACTGAAACGTTGATTAATGTGCACTGTCCCTGTAAAAATAAATAAACTCAAACTCAAACATAAGTATTCAGACCCTTTACTCAGTACTTTCTTGAAGCACCTTTGGCAGCGATTACAGCATCGAGTCGTCTTGGGTATGACGCTACAAGCTTGGCACACCTGTATTTGGGGAGTTTCTTCAATTCTTCTCTGCAAATCCTCTCAGGCTCTGTCAGGTTGGATGGGGAGCGTTGCTGCACAGCTATTTTCTGGTCTCTCCAGAGATGTTCAATCGGGTTCAAGTCTGGCTCTGGCTGGGCCAGGTGAACCTTCGACCCAGTCTGAAGTCCTGAGCGCTCTGGAGCAGGTTTTCATCAAAGATCTCTCTGTACTTTCCTCCATTCATTATTCCCTCGATACTGACTAGTCTCCCTGCCTCTGAAAAACATCCGCACAGCATGATACTGCCATGACCATGCTACACCGTAGGCATGATGCCAGGTTTCCTCCAGACGTGACGCTTGGCATTCAGGCCAAAGAGTTCAATCTTGGTAACATCAGACCAGAGAATCTTGTTTCAAGATGTATAGCAAAGGGTCTGGAATACTTATGTAAATACGGCATCTGTTGTTTATTTCTAATAAATTAGCAAAAATGTCTAAACCTGTTTTCGATTTGTCATTATGGGGTATTGTGTGTAGATTGATGAGGGATACAAAATAAAAATAAAATCAATATTACAATAAGGCTGTAACGTATTTTTTTGTTGAAAAAGTCAAGGGGTCTGAATACTTTCAGAATGCACTGTATAGACGCTAACTATTTCACTTTAAACAGTTTGTTATATTTATGCACAAGAGAAGAGGTTGCCCAGCACAAATTCATGTACAAACATGATTTTTCATTACATATTTGTAATTTAGCAGATGCTCTTATCTAGAGCAACTTATAGGACCAATTGGGGTTAATTGCCTTGCTCAAGGCCACAATGACAGATTTTTGACCTAGTTGGCTCGGGATTCAAACCAGCGACCTTTCAGTTACTGGCCCAACACTCTTAACCGCTAGGCTACCTGTTAAATACATAACACAATACGTGACATAAGTAGAATACAGAACACTTGAAACATTACAGGACATTTTTCATGATGGAAATTGAAATATTAAAATGTTATTGGAGAAAAAAAAAATAGTTTTTGGGAAAACCATTGAAGAGCTGGAGTTATTATGCAGTCTGATAGCAGTGGGTAGAGTGGCGTTTCGCAGGCGTTTTGTACGGGCAGTTATACAGGACAGTTTGTGGCTGTTTCTCAGGAGCCTGGTGGTGCAGTTACCTCTTCTTGGAGGGAGCAGGTCATTCAGTGGATGGTCAAGAGTGTGCATGTCCTTCACCAGGTGCACTGCAGTCTGTTCTCTCCTGCTCTGCAGTGACGGGAGCTGTGGTTGGACTGCTCCACCTCTGGAGATGATCCTCAAGGCCCTCCTCTGCACCCTGTCTAGTTGGGCCTGCTGCTTTTTACTGCATCCAACTAACAGCACTCCACCATATTCCAGACAAGGCCTGGCCAGTGTAGTATAGACTGTGACCAGATCTTCAGTAGGACATTACAGGCAAGAACAGTCAAAAAGGTTTTCTAAATGTGCCAGTTGGCATCACCCTCCGCCCTCTTTCGGTGGTGTAGCTGTGGAGCCAGGCTAGTAACCTTGGACACAGTTCAATGTCAGACAGATGTTGCAGGAACTTTGCGTGATCTACTCGATCAAAGGCTTTGGACACATCAGCAAGTAAAACACTCACCGTTGTTGGTTTAATGGAGTCTGTAGCTGTCAGCCAGGAGTGTGTGGTTTTCACAAGGGGCGGTAGTAGTGCTGGACTTTGGGAGGTAGTCATACTGATTTGTGCACTCAGATAAAACTGTCCCCTGCGTGTAGGAGGAGTTAACAATGTGTTTGATGACAAGGGCTAGATCTTCTGCATGCTCTTTTAGTAGCCAGGCTGGAATGCCATCAGGCCCACATGCTTTACGTGCTCTGAGTCTGTTCAGAGCTTGCTTTAACTGGCCAATGCTGCACAGCTCAACCTGCCTTGTAGACATGGGCAGGGTGAAGATGGCAAGAGGTGTGGTGCTTGTCCATGCCTCAGCAAAGAAGCCATTCAAAACATCAGCCACCTCGTCATCTTAAATTCCCTCGACCTGTATTCTCCCTCCTGATGTTTTCTTTGGTCCCAGTCCATTGTTAATGAAGTCCCACCATTCCTTAGGGTTTTTCTTCTTTAGGTCCTGGATTTCAGTTTTATAGTAGCTTGTCTTTGCTTCCTTGATATGCATTTGCACTGTGTTTCTGTATTTTCTCCATGTCATTGTTTCTCCCCATCTGTTGAAAATATTCTGTATTTTCCTGATGGCAGCCTTTATTCTTTCAGTCATCCAGGGCTTGTCCAGTCTTGTTGTTTTCTTATTTCTTATTGACATACATACATCAAGTGCAGTTTGAATGCAGGAGTTGAACATCTCCACCTTTGCATCAATGCTCTCCACCTCAAAAATGGCAGACCAGTCAGTACTGGCCATACATCGTGCAAAGGTCTCCTTTCTGTTCTGGGTTACCATATGTCCTTTTTTCCGCTGCACCTCTCTTCTCCCTCCTGATGTTGTGTTTGGAGAGAACAGCAGACATTTGTGATCACTGGATCTGAGAGGAGCAAGTACAGTGGGTTGTGTTGATCAGATCTAGGATGGAGTCCCCTCTGTGGTCTTGTCTTTGACCACTACCACTTCTTATGCATACGTTGGTGTCTTTTAAATTGCCCAATCTGTAGAATCTCGTCTCACAGTCAGTGCAGTGATAAGTCTTCTCTCCAGTGTGTAACCGTTGGTGTGTTTTTACGTTGCCAATCGGGAGAAACTCTTGCCATATTAAGAGCAAAAGTAAGGATTCTCTCCCGTGTGTGTTCTCTGATGACCTTGCAGATTAGCTGTTGTTTTTAGATCAGTGGTAAGCCTTCTCTCGTTTTATGTTTACCTTGGTGTCTTTGTAAATGGCCTATTTGAGAGAAATTCTTCCCACAGTCAGAGCAGGAGTAAGGCTTCTCTCCTGTATGTATACGTTCATGTGCTTTTAAATGGCCCAGTCGAAATAAACTCTTCCCACAGTCAGAGCAGGAGTAAGGCTTCTCTCCTGTGTGTGTTCTCTGATGAACTTTTAGCTCAGTTGATGTTATGAAGCATTTTACACAGTCAGAGCAGGAGTAAGGCTTCTCCCCTGTATATAATATAATATAATAATATAATAATATAATATAATATGCCATTTAGCAGACGCTTTTATCCAAAGCGACTTACAGTCATGTGTGCATACATTTTTACATATGGGTGGTCCCGGGGATCGAACCCACTACCCTGGCGTTACAAGCGCCATGCTCTACCAATTGAGCTACAGAGGACCACATACTGTATGTATACGTTCATGTATTTTTAATTTGCACAGTTGAGCGAAACTTGCCCCACAGTCAGAGCAGGAGTAAGGCTTCTCTCCTGTGTGCATCCTTTGGTGCAATGTTAAGCTTTCCTGTCAAGAGAAATCCTTCCCACGGTCAGAGCAGGAGTAAGGCTTCTCTCCTGTGTGTTCTCTGATGACGTTTTAGCTCAGTTGATGTTATGAAGCATTTTAACATCAGAGCAGGAGTAAGGCTTCTCTCTTCTGATGAATTTCTTGAAGCATTTTACACAGTCAGAGCAGGAGTAAGGCTTCTCTCCTGTATGTATACGTTCATGTGCTTTTAAATGGCTCAGTCGAAAGAAACTCTTCCCACAGTCAGAGCAGGAGTAAGGCTTCTCTCCTGTGTGTGTTCTCTGATGAACTTTTAGCTCAGTTGATGTTATGAAGCATTTTACACAGTCAGAGCAGGAGTAAGGCTTCTCTCCTGTATGTATACGTTCATGTGCTTTTAAATGGCCCAGTCGAAAGAAACTCTTCCCACAGTCAGAGCAGGAGTAAGGCTTCTCTCCTGTGTGTGTTCTCTGATGAACTTTTAGCTCAGTTGATGTTATGAAGCATTTTACACAGTCAGAGCAGGAGTAAGGCTTCACTCCTGTATGTATACGTTCATGATTTTTTAAGGTGCCCAGTTGAGAGAAACTCGACCCACAGTCAGAGCAGGAGTAAGGCTTCTCCCCTGTATGTATACGTTGATGTATTTTTAAGCTGCACAGTTGAGAGAAACTTGCCCCACAGTCAGAGCAGGAGTAAGGCTTCTCTCCTGTATGTATCTTTTGGTGCGATTTTAAGCTCTCCTGTCGAGAGAAAATCTTTCCACAGTCAGAGCAGGAGTAAGGCTTCTCTCCTGTATGTATACGTTCATGATATTTTAAGGTGCCCAGTCGAGAGAAACTTGACCCACAGTCAGAGCAGGAGTAAGGCTTCTCCCCTGTATGTATACGTTTATGTATTTTTAAGCTGCACAGTTGAGAGAAACTTGCCCCACAGTCAGAGCAGGAGTAAGGCTTCTCTCCTGTATGTATCTTTGGTGCGATTTTAAGCTCTCCTGTCGAGAGAAAATCTTTCCACAGTCAGAGCAGGAGTAAGGCTTCTCTCCTGTATGTATACGTTCATGATATTTTAAGGTGCCCAGTTGAGAGAAACTCGACCCACAGTCAGAGCAGGAGTAAGGCTTCTCTCCTGTATGGATACGTTCATGTGCTTTTAAATGGCCCAGTCGAAAGAAACTCTTCCCACAGTCAGAGCAGGAGTAAGGCTTCTCTCCTGTGTGTGTTCTCTGATGAACTTTTAGCTCAGTTGATGTTATGAAGCATTTTACACAGTCAGAGCAGGAGTAAGGCTTCTCTCCTGTGTGCACTCTCTGATGAACGGTCAGAGCCTTTGATGTTGTGAAATTCTTCCCACAGTCAGTACAGGAATTCAGATTCTCTCCTGTGTGTATTTGTAGGTGTACTTTTAACTTTGATAGAATTGAGAAACTCGCCTCACAATGTGGGCAGTGGTGAGACCTCTTAGCTCTGTGATCTTCCTGCAGTTGCTCTCTGGATGTAGAGAATGTCTCAACATGGTGTCCTGTGTGAACAACATCAGAAAAACCAGTCAGTTGGTGTGATATACATGTCAATCAAATGTATTTAATGAAGCCCCTTTTTACATCAGAAGTTGTCACAAAGTGCTTTATAGAAACCCAGCCTAAAACCCCAAAGAGCAAGCAATGCAGATGTAGAAGCCATATCATCCTCCACTCACTATCACAAGGGTTAGTGTCATCCTCCACTCACTATCACAAGGGTTAGTAACTACACAGACTCATTTAATAGAACTTTAAAACATTGGCAGTTTGTCTACTTCACTTCTTTAGTCTACTCTCTGATCACTCCAGATAGCCCAGTGAATAAAACAAATGCTGGCAATACTGGTGTCAAACCATGTAAGTGTCAGTGGCATGAAATAATATCTACCTTCTCATTGAAACAGTTCATCATGAAACAGTTATACTGCAACTTTTCATGCACATTGGGAAGTTGGAATGAACCTGCTCTTACCATGAGAAACAGATTTCCCAATCTTCTCCTCTTCTTCATCTTTAATGTTGACATTCAGCTCCAGTGTTTGACTGCAGTCTTCCAGCTTCACTGATGCCATCTGTGGACCCTGCAGTGCAAACTGGGCACCACTGTCACAATCAGGACCCAGTGACTGTAGGTTTGAACTCAGTGTGGAAGGAGAGAGGCAGGCTGGGTTTGTCCTCACTATTGATGTTACTGGCCTCAGATTTAATTCTAGTCGTACTGTAGTAACAATGAGAAACAGACACAAAGTTATTGTCCTGACAGTTCTGACACTTTCTTTATTCTCTAAAAATATATTATATTTCTTCTTAAATCATCTAATTCAGTGCTTGACTTGGACTGAAATAGGTGCCAGTACTCATTTTGGGTGCCGGTACTGTTTATATTTAGGTGCAGGAGCTCCACAATACTGTTGAGCTAACATTCTATAAGAGGAACAGGAGCTCAAGCACTAGATATTTGAGGTGCCGGTACTTAACCTATAGCAGATTTTTTCCAAATTCAGATACAGTACCAGTCAAAAGTTTTAGAACACCTATTTATCTTTATTTGTATTATTTTCTACATTGTAGATTACAAAGATTCTACAAAGCTGTCATCAAGGCAAAGGGTGGCTACTTTGAGAAATCTAAAATCTAAAATCTATTTGATTTGTTTAACACTTTTTTGGTTACTACATGATTCCATATGTGTTATTTCATAGTTTAAATGTCTTCACGATTATTCTACAATGTAGAAAATAGTAACATTTAAGAAAAACCCTTGAATGAGTAGGTGTGTCCAAACTTTTGACTGGTACAGTAAATGCATAAATGAAAAAAGCCATTTAGTACAAGGTCACTGTTTGTTTTAGGCAGCACTATGTACTATTGTCCTGAATAACCTTGTAGTCACTGTATTATTTCAATCAAAAACCAATTTTATTTTCCATTCACACCATAGTAACATTTATCGATAAATACAGAAACAACTGAATGTGACTGAATATTAGTACACGTGGTCCTCTGTAGCTCAATTGGTAGAGCATGGCGCTTGTAACGGGTAGTGGATTCGATCCCCGGGACCACCCATACGTAAAAATGTATGCGCACATGACTGTAAGTCGCTTTGGATAAAAGCGTCTGCTAATGGCATATTATATTATTATTAGAAAACGTATAATCATTACATTCAGCTTCAAAACAGTAGTGCAACCCTGAAATTGTCTCTCTGCTGCACTGAAGTCCATTGACGCTGACCGAGTGGGCGGCGCCATTTTTACCAGCTCGTTAATTTTACACAAAACCAAAAATGCAAAACAAACTCTGAAATCTAAAATAAATGGATTCTTTATGAAATCACCTTGAGGAAATTATGTACATCCATTCAGACAAACCCAAAGTATCTCGCCATGTGACTTGCAAAAATAGTTACCAGGTTTACTCAGTTTGACATAAAAATAACACATCAAACCTTTACCAAACGTGATAATACCTTAACTGATTTGTTACCTAGCATGGTATGACATGTTCTTTCGATATTAGAACGTTTAAACGTGCTATTACATACTGATATTACGTCTTTTATAAAGTATTAGTTAATGTTTGGAATATTGAGAGCTGCATAAGGATTTGGAGGATGACATACATTCCATGTATTTATTTCTGTCACTGGTGGGTGCCAGAAGGTATGCGGGCCAAGATAGCTGGGGGGCCACTGGTGCTAATCTTAGAAGGAGTACGTGATGGAATATCCTGACTAGGGTGCAACACGATACCATATAGGGTGATCCTATATGTGGCGAGGAGTGACACTCAATAATGGTTGGCAACTATTGGATGGAATTAGCTCGGAAAAGCATTATATAAACTAAGAGGTTTTCTATGTAAGTCATTCAGATGACAATAGGCTACGCCGGTACCGCTTGTCATGTGAATCTGGTACTGTAATATTAAATACTTTGAACCAACTCTCCATCTAACTGTTTAACTATTCTCTTGCATACTGAATTACTTGATGCCAGAGAAACTCGTCATAAGACATACTTATAGTAATAAAAAGAAACGGACACAAAGGTTATCTTCTTGACATTACAGTTCTGGAGCTTTCTTTATACTGAAGAATGGTGCGTGCCTGCCCGGAACTTCCTGTTCCCCACTACCACAGTGCAGCCACAGATAGAACAATGAGACAGATATTTCACTGGATGTATAATTGTGAAGCATCCGGTTGGCGTTTCCACTCACTACCAAATATGGTAGTGAGAGGAAGCCCACTGGCCGGCAGCGGGAGAAGATGGAAGGAGATGGATTTTGGCCGATATTCTGCAAATGTTCTAATCGATGAAACATCTGATCTTAATACAGTTCTGTTCCCAAAAACTAAAATCTGTTATGCACAGAGTGGACTAAGTTTTGTGGACGAATATTTTTTAAAATTACGTTATTTAGAAGGAACGCAAAGGCGAATTGAGTTATTGCACACGAGCGCTTCACAGAGGAGGTGTTCCCTAACAGAAATATGCAGATGTGTGCTAGAACACACCAATAGGATCTCGCTAGCTCGTGCTTGGCTCTGCCCACTATGACTCATCTGTTCCCATTGGAAACGACTCAGCTGTGGTCTATCTTGGTTTTGTAGTCTATGATTCCGGAACCCATTTGCCAGGATCAGGTAGCCTCCCTCTTGTGGCAAGAAAAAAAAATTCCACTGTTTGCAATGTAGAAATCCTAATAAAAGCAATCAGAGTAATTACATTTAGATTCCTCTGTAATTGTCGTGCCCCTTAAAAAAACATAATGTGAAAACATGCATGATATTCTAAGAATTGGTTAATGTTGGGCCGTCCCCGGTTTATGGTTTGCGCAACATTGTAGCCTGAGACCAAGGCGTGGCCATTGCTGTGGTGAGAGAGAGAAGCACGCCTGTATCTCTCACAGAAATACAATGACATTCACTTTCTATGATCTCTCTCCCCTCTCTGTGCTGTTATAGACATAAGCCGGCAACTCTCTTCTCTCCAGCATTGCACTTCATCATTTATCTCCTAATAGAATAATAGCTGTGGGAAGTGTGCTGGAGGTGCTGCAGCACTCTGCAGTCTGTTCAGAAATAAATTAAATGATTCCCAATACCACACCAGGAGTAAGACTAGAATTTCACCACAGAGGATCCATAGCTAATTTAAAATGTGTGTGTAGCCAAATCACAAGGCACGCCTAACGTGTGGCAAATCTGTCAGTTAACAGCATGCAGCCAAAACAGGCCTTTCGCAAATATTTCTAATACAATCGCTGGAAAACACAGGTTGTAAAGCAAATGGATCCTGCTGAAAATAAAATACTAATGTCTGTATGTTACCAAGTTATCAACTTCCAAATAGGCCTATTGAGCGGAACAGCATCGTTTAAAAAGTAAAGCAAGAGAGAGATAAGCTTTTGGCCGGTGAGTGAGCTGCACATCATTGGGTGAGTCAGTGAAACCGGAAAGCTTTTTTTAGGACTATATCTTCCTCCTCATATTGTACAATGTGTTTCTCTGCACACTTAGGGGCCTCGGCTATTGATGGATTCAAGACAAGGTCGTTTTATTGAGCTCAGATTCTCAGTGTCAAATTAGCCTGTCATTTTGGTAATTTGTGAGATCCATTTCTGCAGTACAATTGACAACCATTGCTATAAATGCTAAAAAGCCCACCTTACTGAAGCACATATTATTCCCATCACTCTCTCTTGGTCTCTGCCTACTCACAGGAATCCTCTCAAGATCCATCACCCTGTACCCATCTTCCTCTACCACTCTCTTCACTGCTTCGGTATACAACACTTTCTGTACTACTGTAACCCTGGCAACCTCAATCTGCCTTTCTCTCACCTGACACCTCAGATCTCCAGCCCGTTAGCACCCCCATAACTAACACACAGAACTTTCTCCACCGATACCACACATTTCTTCATCTCATGCCCTCCTGCACACTTGTCACATCTAGGCATCTCACGCCTACACACTGCTGCAACAGGCCCATAAACTTCACCCCTAAAACACTGTAATATTTACGGAACAAAATCGCTCACGGGATAACTGACACTTCCGACCTTGATCTTATCTGGCAGAGACTATGCATCAAAATCCAGCATGACAAATAATGTATTCTCTGTTTCCCCACGCTCTACACCGGATCTACGTCTCACCAAACGGAGGGCGTCACAGACACCTGGAATCTTCCATTTCAACTGCTCATCCTCAACACTTAAACCTATCCCTGTTATCACTCCTTTCAATGCCACCCTGTTCCGGAGAGTAATTCAAGTCACAATTCCTGTCATTACTCACGTAATCCGCAGCGCCCGCTCCCTCTGGACAGAGGAGAAACAATAAATCATCACGAGTCCACTCAGAGTTACCTTCACCAACTCAACAGTCCCCAACCTCTTCTCCACCTAACCTGACACCACATATGGATCCATTCTCTCTACAAATCTCAGTCCCACTGGGCCAGAATCATCCTTATCATCCTTGGAACGAGGCCCGAACTCTGAGTTCCTCACCGCAGGTAATTCATCCTCACTCTCGCCAGGTTCCATCTCTGAGCTACTGGAGGACGTATCCCTCTTTTTACACTAGACGATAACCTCCCTCACCACACTGCTTCCCTCTACACTCAGCTCCTTCTCAGCGGTCATCACTGCACCTGCCACCACAGTTAATTCATCCTCACTCTCGCCATAGGGGATTTCAACCTCCCTATGTCCACATTTGACTCATTTCTCTCTGCCTCCTTCTTTCCACTCCTCTCCTCTTTTGACCTCACCCTCTCACCGTCCCCCTACTCACAAGGCAGGCAATACGCTTGACCTCATCTTCACTAGATGCTGCTCCTCTACTAATCTCACTGCAACTCCCCTCCATTTCTCCGACCACTACTTTGTTTCCTTTTCTCTCTCGCTCTCCTCCCACACTACTCACTCTGCCCCTACACAGATGGTAATGCGCCGCCGCAACCTTCGCTCTCTCTCTCCCACTACTCTCTCCTCTTCCATCCTATCATCTCTCCCCTCTGCTCAATCCTTCTCCCTCCAATCTCCTGATTCTGCCTCCTCAACCCTCCTCTCCTCCCTTTCTGCATCCTTTGACTCTCTGTGTCCCCTATCCTCCCGGCCGGCTCGGTCCTCCCCTCCAGCTCCGTGGCTTGATGACTCATTGCGAGCTCACAGAACAGAGCTCCGGGCAGCGGAGCGGAAATGGAAGAAAACTAAACTCCCTGCCGACCTGGCATCTTTTCACTCCCTCCTCTCTACATTTTCTTCATCTGTTTCTGCTGCTAAGGCCTCCTTCTACCACTCTAAATTCCAAGCATCTGCCTCTAACCCTAGGGAAGCTCTTTGCCACATTTTCCTCCCTCCTGAATCCCCCCTCCTCTCTCTCTGTGGATGACTTCGTCAACCACTTTGAAAAGAAGGTTGACGACATCCGATCCTCGTTTGTTAAGTCTAATAACACTGCTGGTCCTGCTCACACTGCCCTACCCTATGCTTTGACTTCTTTCTCCCCTCTCTCTCCAGATAAAATCCTGCGACTTGTGACTGCAGGCCGCCCAACAACCTGCCCGCTTGACCCCATCCCTCCTCCCTTCTCCAGACCATCTCCGGTGACCTTCTCCCCTACCTCACCTCGCTGATCAACTCATCCTTGACCGCTGGCCATGTCCCTTCCGTCTTCAAGAGAGCGAGAGTTGCTCCCCTTCTCAAAAAAACCAACACTCGACCCCACTGATGTCAACAACTACAGACCAGTATCCCTTCTTTCTTTTCTTTCCAAAACTATTGAGTCGTGCCGTCTTTAGCCAACTCTCTTGCTATCTCTCTCAGAATGACCTTCTTGATCCAAACCAATCAGGTTTCAGGACTGGTCATTCAACTGAGATTGCTCTTCTCTGTGTCACGGAGACTCTCCGCACTGCTAAAGCTAACTCTCTCTCCCTCTGCTCTTGTCCTTCTAGACCTGTCTGCTGCCTTTGATACTGTGAACCATCAGATCCTCCTCTCCACCCTCTCCGAGATGGGCATCTCCGGCGCGGCTCACTCCTGGATTGCGGTCCTACCTGACCGGTCGCTCCTACCAAGTGGCGTGGCGGGAAGCTGTCTCCGCACCACGTGCTCTCACCACTGGTGTCCCCCAGGGATCGGTTCTGGGCCCTCTCCTTTTCTCCCTATACACCAAGTCACTTGGCTCTGTCATATCCTCACATGGTCTCTCCTATCATTGCTACGCTGACGATACACAACTAATCTTCTCCTTTCCCCTTCTGATAACCAGGTGGCGAATCGCATCTCTGCATGTCTGGCAGACATATCAGTATGGATGACGGATCACCACCTCAAGCTGAACCCTGGCAAGACGGAGCTGCTCTTCCTCCCGGGGAAGGACTGCCCGTTCCATGATTCTCGCCATCACGGTTGACAACTCCGCTGTGTCCTCCTCCCAGAGTGCGAAGAGCCTAGGCGTGACCCTGGACAACACCCTGTCGTTCTCCGCCAACATCAAGGCGGTGACCCGCTCCTGCAGGTTCATGCTCTACAACATTCGGAGAGTGCGACCTGCCTTACACAGGAAGCGGCGCAGGTCCTGGTCCAGGCACTTGTCATCTCCCGTCTGGACTACTGCAACTCGCTGTTGGCTGGGCTCCCTGCCTGTGCCATTAAACCCCTACAACTCATCCAGAATGCCGCAGCCCGTCTGGTGTTCAACCTTCCCAAGTTCTCTCACGTCACCCCCTCCTCCGCACACTCCACTGGCTTCCAGTTGAAGCTCGCATCCGCTACAAGACCATGGTGCTTGCCTATGGAGCAGTGAGGGGAACGGCACCTCTGTACCTTCAGGCTCTGATCAGTCCCTACACCCAAACGAGGACATTGCGTTCATCCACCTCTGGCCTGCTGGCTCCCTTCCTCTGCGGAAGCATAGCTCCCGCTCAGCCCAGTCAAAACTGTTCGCTGCTCTGGCACCCCAATGGTGGAACAAGCTCCCTCACGACGCCAGGACAGCGGAGTCACTCACCACCTTCCGGAGACATTTGAAACCCCACCTCTTTAAGGAATACCTGGGATAGGATTAAGTATTCCTT
Source organism: Coregonus clupeaformis (assembly GCF_020615455.1). NCBI lineage: Eukaryota > Metazoa > Chordata > Actinopteri > Salmoniformes > Salmonidae > Coregonus > Coregonus clupeaformis. The sequence continues at coordinate 31,152 of NW_025536186.1, forward strand.
CTAACCCCCCCAAATTGTAAAGTGGTTATCCCACTGGCTATAGGGTGAACGCACCAATTTGTGAGTCGCTCTAGCTAAGAGCGTCTGCTAAATGACGTTAATGTGCCCTTGAGCAAGGCACTTAACCCTAATTGCTCCTGTAAGTCGCTCTGGTTAAGAGCGTCTGCTAAATGACTAAAATGTAAAAATGTAAATGTAAATGTCACGTTCACTTTCCTCCTGTAGCTCTTCTAAAAGTTCTGTGTGATCTTCCATTCCATATTCATTCAAAACGTATTCCACTTTTCTCCTTTGTCCTTGTCCACCATCTTCTCCTTCATCAGATCTTCCAGAAGGTTTGTGCATCCCCCATTGCAATCCCCCATTCCACTTTTTTTCTTGTCCGCCATCTTACCACGTGTCTCAGCTCATCCACACCCCACTAGCTTCAGGTAGCTGCACACCAATGGAGTACCACAGTATAAATGATAATACCCATAAAACCTTGCAGTCAAACAGGGAAATTGTTTCAATCATTTTCCCACCATTCATTTTTCTCATAGGTGATTTTAGAAACACTTAAAATAAGGGCTGTGTTTCGTGTAGGCTTATCCTGGCGTGGCGTTTTGATAACTGTGTAAATCTCTCTAGGACAAGGTGACTTTTATCAATATATTGGCCTGTATTTACCCCCACAAAAATGAAATGGTAATTAGCTGTTAATGTGGCTATCATAAAGAACTACAAATGCCATGATGATCTGGACAAAATTGCCAAATCGAGTCAAAGGTAAGGATCTCTGGGTTAACTATCTAATGTTAGCTAAATGTAATAATGAATAAATAGGCTACATTTATTTAAAATGGACAATTCTGTGAACCGTCTTGTGCAAGTTTTAAATTGACACAATACCTGTTAGCAAAGGTGTCAGCTAGAGATGACGTGCTGGAGATTGCAGTGATTTGTTGTTTTGCATGATGTCTACTTTGATGATAATTAGAGTTTTAATCGAAGAGGAAATAGAGACGAATATGTTGCTAAAAGTCACGCCAGGGTAAGCCTACACGAATCACAGCCCTTATTTTAAGTGTTTAAAATGAATAAAAAAGGAAAAATGATTGGAACCATTTAGGTTTTATGACACCATTTTTGCACACAATAAAAAAAAAAATATATACTGTATTCAGACTTTACTCAGTACTTTGTTGAAGCACCTTTGGCAGTGATTACAGCCTTGAGTGTTCTTGGGTATGACGCTACAAGCTTGGCATGCCTGTATTTTGGGACTTTCTCTGCAGATCCTCTCAAGCTTGTCAGGTTAGATGGGGAGTGTCGCCACACAGCTATTTTCAGGTCTCTCTGTACTTTGCTCTGTTCATCTTTCCCCCGTTCCTGACTAGTCTTCCAGTCCCTGCCACTGAAAAACATCCCCACAGCATGATGCTGCCACCACCATGCTTCACCGTTGGGATGGTGCCTGGATTCCTCCAGACGTGACGCTTGGCATTCAGGCCAAAGAGTTCAAACTTGGCTTCATCAGACCAGAGAATCTTGTTTCTCATGGTCTGAGAGTCCTTTAGGTGTCTTTTGGCAAACTCCCAGCGGGCAGTCATGTGCCTTTTCATGAGGAGTGGCTTCCGTCTAGCCACTCTACCATAAAGGCCTGATTGGTGGAGTGCTGCAGAGATGGTTGTCCTTCTGGAAGATTCTCCTATCGCCACAGAACTCTGGAGCTCTGTCAGAGTGACCACTGGCTTCTTGGTGACCTCCCCTGACCAAGGCCCTTCTCCCCCGATTGCTTAGTTTGTCCGGGCAGCCAGCTCTAGAAAAAGTATTGGTGGTTCCACACTTCTTCCAATTAAGAATGATGGAGGCCTTTCAATCATATCCTTGGACTAAAATGATTGACACTCAGGTGCAAGCCTAACATCATGTGCAAAGGGCCTTTGGGTAACGTAGCACATATTCAATGATATCTCTTTTTCTCACGTAGGCTGTTCATTTCTGATCTTTGATACTTTTTTTGGGTTTATAAACATATCATGGTATACTACATTAACGCTATACGTATGGGCCATATTGTTACTTGGTAGCTACTAGCAACAGACCCTGTGTTGTGGATCATCTACCACTATTTTGGACGGTTAGTCTCAGGCTTCACTAACTAGCGTTACTGTTTAAGGTGGAGCTATTCTTTGCTACTTTTCAAAGAAATACTACGTGATATTCCACATATCATCTTGCTAGATAGGCCTTTTGTTTTGTTCGTGAGAAGTAATGGCCGAGAGTAGGCAGGAGATACTTTGTTTTGTTTAGCGTCGCTTAGGTTAGACTCTCCCTTTAATGGATCAGTCGTCCACCAGGCTACACTCTACGATCAGGGGGAGGTGGGAGAGGAAGCGTTGGTTGTCTCGGTTAGGGAGACATTGGAATGGGGTTCAGTGTTTTACTGTTAGGAAATATTTGTTTCAACAGATCTTTACATATTTTCCTCACTACAAAATATTCATGCTGTCCTTGTGGTTACTAAACCATGTGTAGCTCAGTTTGCAACGCCAGGGTTGTGGGTTCGATTCCCATGGGGGGTCAGTATGAAAAAAAAATATATGTATGCACTCACTAACTTTAAGTCGCTCTGGATAAGAGCGTCTGCTAAATGACTAAAATGGAAATGGAAAAATATTTTAGATTTGCCTTTATGCTATAGCTTATTCCATGTTTACATCTTTGGTTAAATGACTTCAAATGCTAAACTTAAATTTACTTTGTGGAATGTCTGTGGAGTTTGTAAACTATCCAAGCTTAAAACAGGTTATTACTAGGCTTAAACAACTTCATTCATCTATTGTGTTCCTACAAGAAACTCACTTGTTGAAGGATGAGCTACTTAAAGTATGCAGGGAGATGACAAGGGCCAGTAATAGCATCCTGTTTCTCCTCTCATTCTCATGGTGATATGGTTTTAATTCACTAATCTGTTCCGCTTTCAAGTGGATACTATTATAACTGATACAGCTGGTAGATACATTTTGATACAGGGAACTCTTTTGAATGAGCATATTAATCTGGTTAATGTTTATGGTCCTAATGATGATAATCCCAAATTCTTTGAGAATGTATTTCTATTGATAGCCTCCATTCCTGGTAAAGTCCTAATGGCAGGGGACTTTAATTGCACTCTTGATCCTCATCTAGATTGCTCCTCTGGTTTAGACACTTCCCACTCGCAGAGTAGAAAGAAAGTACAGCATTTCATTAAGGATTTAAATCTATGTGAACCTTGGAGGACTCAGAGCCCGAGTAAAAGGGAGTATTCATGTTACTCGTCAACATTTAAATCATATTCTCAGGTAGACTACTTTTTAGTTTCTTGCTCATTGCTTCCCAATGTAGCAGGAAGTGGATATGATACTATTGTTTTGAATGACCATTCCCCTGTGTCATTATTCTATAGGGATACAAAACTAGTAAAAGGATCCTCTAGATGGCGTTTGCATCCCAGATGGTTACAGGACCCAGACTTCTTACATTACGTTGGAGTGCATATAGATGTTTATTTAACATTGAACACTGACCAAACGTCAGCGAGTACCAGATGGGAGGCTTTCAAAGCACATATTTGAGGGCAAATTATAAGTTTTACCAGTTTCAAATCTAATAAAATCAGAAAATGAGAGACGGAGAGCAAAATGAGAGAATTGGAGAGGAAAGCTTTTTTGGATAACTCAGTAGAAGTAAACAAGGAATGATTTGGTCTTAAAGCTCAGTATGAAGAACTTCCCACCTATAAGGCTGCAAACAGCTTAACTAGGCTGAAACAGTCCTTCTATGATCAAGGTGAAAAACCTGGTAAATTGCTGGCCTGGCACATTAAGAAGTAAAATTCAGCCTTTAATGCAATTCATAATTTACAAGGACAATTATCAATGGATCCTGTAGAAATGAACCAAACATTTGCTTCCTACTACAACACACTTTACAACTCTGAATCTCCTGAGAACTGAACTAGTCAGGTCTTGATTTTCCCTCTATTTCAGAAGACACTAAATTGGATCTGGAAAAGGAATTGGATGGTGTTGAAATATCTGATGCTATTTTCGATATGAAGGGAGGTTAAGCGGAAGGTCCAGATGGGCTCCCAATAGATATTTAAGGACAAACTTCTAGGTCCACTTTTGGATATGTACAGTGCATTAAGAAAGTACTCAGACCCCTTGGTTTTTTCCACAATTTGTTACGTTACAGCCTTCTTCTGAAATGAATTAAATAAAAAAATCCTCATCAATCTACACACAATACCTCATAATGACAAAGTGAAAACAGGTTCTTAGACATTGTTGCAAATGTATTAAAAATAAAAACAGCAGAAATACCTTGTTTACATAAGTATTCAGACCCTTTGCTATGATACTCGAAATTGAGCTCAGATGGATCCTGTTTCCATTGATCATCCTTGAGATGTTTCTAAAACTTAATTGGAGTCCAACTGTGGTAAATTCAATTGATTGGAGATGATTTGGAAAGTCACACAACTGTCTATATACAGTGGGGAGAACAAGTATTTGATACACTGCCGATTTTGCAGGTTTTCCTACTTACAAAGCATGTAGAGGTCTGTAATTTTTATCATAGGTACACTTCAACTGTGAGACACAGAATCTAAAACAAAAATCCAGAAAATCACATTGTATGATTTTTAAGTAATTAATTTGTATTTTATTGCATGACATAAGTATTTGATACATCAGAAAAGCAGAACTTAATATTTGGTACAGAAACCTTTGTTTGCAATTACAGAGATCATACGTTTCCTGTAGGTCTTGACCAGGTTTGCACACACTACAGCAGGGATTTTGGCCCACTCCTGCATACAGACCTTCTCCAGATCCTTCAGGTTTCGGGGCTGTCGCTGGGCAATACGGACTTTCAGCTCCCTCCAAAGATTTTCTATTGGGTTCAGGTCTGGAGACTGGCAAGGCCACTCCAGGACCTTGAGATGCTTCTTACGGAGCCACTCCTTAGTTGCCCTGGCTGTGTGTTTAGGGTCGTGGTCATGCTGGAAGAACCAGCCACAACCCATCTTCAATGCTCTTACGGAGGGAAGGAGGTTGTTGGCCAAGATCTCGCGATACATGGCCCCATCCATCCTCCCCTCAATACGGTGCAGTCGTCCTGTCCCCTTTGCAGAAAAGCATCCCCAAAGAATGATGTTTCCACCTCCATGCTTCACAGTTGGGATGGTGTTCTTGGGGTTGTACTTATCTTTCTTCTTCCTCCAAACACGGCGAGTGGAGTTTAGACCAAAAAGCTCTATTTTTGTCTCATCAGACCACATGACCTTCTCCCATTCCTCCTCTGGATCATCCAAATGGTCATTGGCAAACTTCAGATGGGCCTGGACATGCGCTGGCTTGAGCAGGGGGAACTTGCGTGCGCTGCAGGATTTTAATCCATGACGGCATAGTGTGTTACTAATGGTTTTCTTTGAGACTGTGGTCCCAGCTCTCTTCAGGTCATTGACCAGGTCCTGCCGTGTAGTTCTGGGCTGATCCCTCACCTTCCTCATGATCATTGATGCCCCACGAGGTGAGATCTTGCATGGAGCCCCAGACCGAGGATGATTGACCGTCATCTTGAACTACTTCCATTTACTAATAATTGCGCCAACAGTTGTTGCCTTTCACCAAGCTGCTTGCCTATTGTCCTGTAGCCCATCCCAGCCTTGTGCAGGTTTACAATTTTATCCCTGATGACCTTACACAGCTCTCTGGTCTTGGCCATTGTGGAGAGGTTGGAGTCTTTTTGATTGAGTGTGTGGACAGGTGTCTTTTATACAGGTAACGAGTTCAAACAGGTGCAGTTAATACAGGTAATGAGTGGAGAACAGGAGGGCTTCTTAAAGAAAAACTAACAGGTCTGTGAGAGCCGGAATTCTTACTGGTAGGTAGGTGATCAAATACTTATGTCATGCAATAAAATGCAAATTAATTACTTAAAAATCATACAATGTGATTTTTTGGATTTTTGTTTTAGATTCCGTCTCTCACAGTTGAAGTGTACCTATGATACAAATTACAGACCTCTACATGCTTTGTAAGTAGGAAAACCTGCAAAATCGGCAGTGTATCAAATACTTGTTCTCCCCACTGTAGGTGACCAAGAACATGATGGTCACTCTGACAGAGCTCCAGAGTTCCTCTATGGAAATGTGAGAACCTTCCAGAAGGACAACCATCTCTTCAGCACTCCACCAATCAGGCCTTTATGGTAGAGTGGCCAGACGGAAGCCACTCCTCAGCAAAAGGCACATGACAGCCCGCTTGGAGTTTGCCAAAAGGCACCTAAAGGACTCGGACCATGAGAAACAAGATTCTCTGGTCTGATGAAACCAAGATTGAACTTCTTGGCCTGAATGACAAGCATCACGTCTGGAGGAAACCTGGCACCATCCTTATGGTGAAGCATGGTGGTGGAAGCATCATGCTGCGGTGATGATGTTCAGCGGCAGGGACTGGGAGCCTAGTCAGGATCGAGGGAAAGATGATTGGAGCAAAGTACAGAGAGATCCTTGATGAAAACCTCCTCCAGTGCGCTCAGGATCTCAAGACCGGGCGAAGGTTCACCTTCCAACAGGACAACGACCCTAAGCACACAGCCAAGACAACGCAGAAGTGGCTTGGGTCAAGTCTCTGAATGTCCTTGAGTGGCCCAGCCAGAGCCGGGACTTAAACCCAATCGAACATCTCTGGAGACCTGAAAATAGCTGTGCAGCAACGCACCCCATCCAACCTGACAGAGCTTGAGGATCTGCAGAGAGGAATGGGAGAAACTCCCCAAATACAGGTGTGCCAAGCTTGTAGCGTCATACACATTAAGACTTTAGCTGCAATCACTGCCAAAGGTGCTTAAACAAAGTACTGAGTAAAGGGTCTGAATACTTATGTAAATGTGATTGTTCAGTTGTTGTTTTTGCTTTGTCATTATGGGGTATTGTGTGTAGATTGATGAGGGAAAAAAACTATTTAATCAATTTTACAATAAGGTTGTAACGTAACAAAATGTCGAAAAAGTCAAGGGGTCTGAATACTTTCCGAATGCACTGTATATAGACAGGTGTGTGCCTTTCCAAATCATGTCCAACAAACTTAGTTAGATAGAACCTGCTCTTACCATGAGAAACAGATTTCCCAATCTTCTTCTCCTCTTCTTCATCTTTATTGTTGACATTCAGCTCCGGTGTTTGACTGCAGTCTTCCAGCTTCACTGATGCCATCTTTGGATCCTGCAGTAAACTGGGCTCCACTGTCACAATCAGGACCCAGTGACTGTAGGTTTGGACTCAGTGTGGAAGGAGAGAGGCAGGCTGGGTTTTGTCCTCAGTGTTGATGTTACCGGCCTCAGACTTATCTGAATCGGCCAGTAGTAATAAAGAGAAACAGATACAAAAAGTTATTGTCTTGACAGTTCTGGCACTTTCTTTATTCTCAAAAAATATTTTCACATTTTTCTTGTTCAATTATCTAATTCAGTGCATGAATTGGACTGAAATAGGTGCCAATACTCATTTTGGGTGCCGGTACTGTTTATATTAAGGTGCAGGAGCTCCACAATACTTTTGAGCTAATACCTAACCTATAGTAGATAAATGCATAAATGACTCAAAATCCATTTAGTACAAGGTTACAGTTTGTTTTACACAGCACTGTGTGCTAATTTCCTTCAAACTTGTCTTCACTGTATTACTTCAATCAAAAACCAATTGTATTTCCTGTTCACACCATAGCAACATTTATTGATAAAGACAGAAACAACAGAATGTGTCTGAATATTAGTACACATGTAGAAAACTGATAATCACTACATTCTGCTTCAAAACAGTAGTGCGACCGTGAAATTGTCTCTATCTGATGCACCCGCACTGTCCTCACTGAAGTCCGTTGACGCTGACCGAGAGTAGCCGCCATTTTACCAGCATGGGAATTTTACACAAAACCAATAATATGCTAAACGAACACAGAAATCTCAAATAAATTGATTATTTATGAAATTACCTTGAGAAAATGATGTACATCCACTCAGACAAACCCAAAGTCTCTAGCTATGTGACTTGTAAAATAGTTTTTATCACGTTCTTCACTTGGTTTGACACAAAAATAACACATCAAACCTTTACCAAACGTGATAATACCTTAACGAATGTGTTACCTAGCATGGTATGACATGTTCTTTCGACATTAGAAAGTTTAAACGTGCTATTACATACCTCTAGTAATAAATAGAAACGGACACAAAGGTTATCTTCTTGACTGCACAGTTCTGACGCTTTCTTTATTGTGAAGAATGGTGCCCGCCTGCCCGGAACTTCCTGTTCCCCACTACTAACGGTCCGTGCATTCCGAGATCAGATTACAACATTTCATTAAATTACTAAAAAAAAGTGTAAACTGTAGCAATTTATTTCCCTTTATAATTTATTAGCCTAAGCATGACCTACATCCAAATAATTTCTCTAGGGTTGGAACCGGTTCAGGGAACAGAACTGAAAAATAACGTTAAAAAAGAACCGGAAACTAAAGTGTTCTATACTCTTCAGGAACAGCAGTTATTTTAAAAGCATGTAATCCAGGTAATAACCTTATTTTACTTTCCGGGTATTTTCTCCAGTCCCACAAAATCGCAACAAAGCTCACTGTAGAAACGTATTGCAGTTTCTGCCTGCCAGCTGGAATGGAAATCTTTGCCAGTGGGTGTGCGTGTGGAAACTACCTGCTCCTCCCCTCTGAAGCATAGGTTACTGTATCCTACTGACAACGTTACAAGCATGATTCAGAAATTAGGGAGATGTGTTTAATTTGAGAAGAATGGATTAACTTTTTCAATGCTAGTTAAGGATACTATAGTCACCACGTTTCACATTGGATTTATTAACGACATAAAGGTACGACCTGTTTTTAATTCTAGTGCTGCACTGCACAAACAAGGTTGTTAGCTAGCTAGCTAACATCTGCTCTGGTCCAACGTTAAACCAACTCTGAAGTTCACAGACATTCAATGTTCCTCCATAGAAGCCGCTCCTCCGTAGGTATAATTCTGTGGGCCTAATTCAGATAATGCAGGTCATAACACGATGCCCAGCTCTTCAATGCAAGCTTCCTCTATCCTCTAACGAGCTCTCCACACCCGCAAATTGTCGCACCTTACACTGTGATTGGCAGCACAGTGTGCTCTGAATGATTTTCTTATACAGATACTCTGTGGTGTGCTGGTGTATTTATTCTCCCACTTGGATGTCACTTCCACAAGCTTTAAATTGAGGGCTAGGTTGTCAGGATGGGTAATGTACTGTACACATTAATTACAAGTACTCCTAAAGATACACTTCATTTTAACTAGCTAAATCCTGTGTAACAACTAGTAATTACATTGTACTTGGCTAACATTACATGTACTATGCTTTGAAATAGTGTATTATTCTTCATCTGGGATTTGGATTTGTAAAATATATTATAAAATGTATTTAATATATGTCTGATCAGGCTCAGGTAGCATCAGGTTTGTATTTTCATGCTGATCAAAGCTCTAATCAAATCCAGACATTTATAAGCGTTATAATGCTTTTGAATGACACTTCCGGTTTTGGCGGAAAATACTGGGTTACCCGGGAGAAGAGTGATTTATTCTCGGGATGGAACATTTGTATAATATCGAGGAAATATTCAACCCTGATGGGCATACCAGATTCACAAGACACCAACTAAGTAACTTACATATACGGTATCTTCATTAGGCCTAATGGCATTTCATGTCCATGATAGGAAGTTTGTTGTAGTGACTGAGTAAGGCTAATTGTAAAAGTAACCCTCTAAAGTGCCATGTTTGTACAGTTTATTATGTGGAGGAAACATTTAGGCAGCCAGGACCATACACCAGGACCGCTCCGTAGGCCGCACTGTAGGCCTAGCTCTTACTGCAGTCCAGTGCCATGGACATCTTTGAAGTTTGGCCTCTAGTAATTTAGGAGGGCAACTTTATGAAGGCCTCTTCACCGTGGTCTTATAGTACAAGGCTCTACAGACATGTAAAATAAAAACAGGCTATTTTTATTGTTCATATTATTTGCGTTGATGATGTATTGAAGTCAAGTGGTTCAACATTCAAATGTGACGGTCAGTGGAACACTTGCGCCACCAAGTGGACAATTGCTCAGTTCCCTTGTGGCATCAACGCTACCAGAGATATTTGATATAAGATCAAATGTTATGTCAATATTATTATCTCTAAATTGATTCCCCCACCCGTATTTCATATATTATTATTCCGATTTAGCTGTTAATCTGGATTTAATTTATAAACGCTTTCTGTCATTTCCGATTGGAGGGCAGATGACCACGTGACATACGAACCTACCAATTTGTTACTTTGTAACAGTCAAAAGTGGTTATTCCCAACGTTGATCAACTCCCAATCTATGCCAAGATTTTTTTGAAGCAATTGTCCACTTGGTGGCGCAAGTGTTCCACCGACCGTCGCGTTTTCCAAGCAGTCCTGTGTGGTCCATCCAACTACATTTGAACCACTTGACTTCAATACATCATCAACGCAAATAATATGAACAATAAAAATAGCCTGTCTTTATTAATAATACCGTATATATATGTAAGTTACTTAGTTGGTGTCTTGTGAATCAACTGGTATGCCAATAGGGTTTAATATTTCCCCGGTGTTTTACAAATGTTCCATCCCGAGAATAAATCACCCTTCTCCCGGGTAACCCGGTATTTTCCGCCAAAACCGGAAGTGTCATTCAAAAGCATTATAACACTTATAAATGTCTGGATTTGATTAGAGCTTTGATCAGCATGAAAATACAAACCTGATGCTACCTGAGCCTGATCAGACATATATTAAATGCATTTTATGAGCCCTACATTAACAACATTTAATGAGCCCAAGCCCCCAAAAAAGGCCAAATGATTGTGTGGTTTCCCAATAGGTCCACCAGGTCCTCACTTACAATGACTGGAAAACATTGTTGCATTTAAACTTTGTATCACCAGTTAGTGTGATGAACGTGATAATATATATTTGCAATGGGAAGTAATAGCTGGTTTGTTAATTTCATTTTGGAAATGAAATGGTTGTGCTATTGTATTGTTCTGACTTCATGGGGCCTACTGGAGTGAATGGGCTGCTTATTCTCTAACATTATTTGATGCTGTGTGAGTCTGCTGTCTCCTGGCTATCAGCCCTGTCTCTGTGTTTGACCAAAACTGGCTCTCCTTCAGCGCCATGGAGTGCACAGGTATTACGGTTGCTGTCCTTTCAGCACCACAAGCCTTTCACATCTGATGTGACACTGTTGTTGTCTCTATTGGTGATAGTGTGATAGTGGTGCTGGCTACCATTAGCTGGGTAAACAGTGCAATATGTTCAAGTCAAATCAAATTGTATTGGTCACATATACATATTTAGCAGATGCTATTGCGGGTGTAGCGAAATGCTTGTGTTTCTAGCACCAACAGTGAAGTAGTATCTAACAATTCACAACAATACACACAATACATTCAAATCTAAAAGTAAAAGAATGGATTGAAGAAATATATAAATATTAGGATGAGCAACGTCGGTGTGGCATAAAATAAAATACAGTAGAATAGAATACAGTATATACATATGAGATGAGTAAAGCAAAAATATGTAAACATTATTAAAGTGACTAGTGTTTCATTATTAAAGTGGCCATTGATTCCAAGTCTATATATGTAGGGCAGTAGCCGCTAAGCTGCAGGGTTGCGTAACCGGGTGGAAGCCGGCTAGTGATGGCAGGTGAGTTACTGCCGCTCTGATATCCAAAAGTTATTTCCGGCTGTAATGTAATAACACAAAAAAAATACTGGCCAAATAATGTAAGAAATAACACACAAAAAACACAAAATACTGCAAAGTTGCTTAGGAGCTAGAAGCAGAGCTGCCATATCTGTCGGCGCTATCTCCAAAATTCTATGTGTCATGTTGTGTCCATGCGGGTTCTGTCTGTGTCCGTGGCAGCCCGAAGCGCGGCCTGTTTGATTAATTCATAATGTCATCAAAAGCATTGCTCCTCCTTCACTAGAACTAGAACTTTCCGACTACAGAATATATAATGTCTGGCGTATTAAGTGATGCTATGTTTTCTGTTATTTTCATGACATTTTTTTTATTCAACGTATTGGTAGATTTTTGGTCCCTCTGAAGGCCTAGGTCCTATAGTCACAGTTCGCCACTGGATCTAAGTGAAGGCTTAAATTAAACCTGGCCAGAGGCAGGTTTAACTTCAGATTAATGGATGTTGGCCCCCAGGTTGACCTTGGCAATGAGAGAAAATTGATTACCTGGACTATTTCAATGATCTCAGAACAACTAGTGTTTTATCTGCTATCTACTTCTTTTGATTATTTCTCAAGTGGATGTAAATTCTGGTGTAGGCAATCATTTGGAAAGGTGGAATTATTTAATATTATGTTATATTAGTAATACAAATAATAACAATGTATCAAAAGGAACAATGTATTTATACCTCTAGATTTTATATTTTATTATGAATTCGTTTTACTAGCCATTTACCAAACTTATTACTGTGTTGATAATTTATTTTAAATATTGATAATGCTTTTAATATATATACAGTACCAGTCAAAAGTTTGGACACACCTACTAATTCCAGGGTATGCAGAAGATAGCCTTATTTGGTAAAAGACCAAGTCCATATTATGGCAAGAACAGCTCAAATAATCAAAGAGAAATGACAGTCCATCAATACTTTAAGACATGAAGGTCAGTCAATCCTGAAAATATGAAGAACTTTGAAAGTTTCTTCAAGTGCAGTCGGAAAAACCATCAAGCGATATGTTGAAACTGGCTCTCATGAGTACCGCCACAGGAAAGGTGGAAGACCCAGAGTTACCTCTGCTGCAGAGGATAAGTTCATTAGAGTTCCCAGCCTCAGAAATTGCAGCCCAAATAAGTGCTTCACAGAGTTCAAGTAACAGACACATCTCAACATCAACTGTTCAGAGGAGAGTGCGTGAATCAGGCTGAGGAAGCTATTGCAGTGGATGCCCCTCAGCCTGTTGAGATACAAAATGTTGTTCGCTATTTTAGGGATACTGATACACTGATTGTAAAGAAGGTGGATTTTGTGACATTTATTGCGCAAGTGAGTATTTCTACTGCCCAAACGAACAAGAAGTCTAAGAAACTGGACATACTGTAATTGTATGTGCGGCTGAATGGTTTTTTGAGTCTTCAGGAATTAACAGCCGAAGCGTTGCAGGGAATCCTGACTGAAGATGTTCCCCCTCCCAGGCCCCTGAGTCTGTGTAGGGATGTGATTTGGATTGGACTGGGACTGAAGGAGTCGGTTGTTTTTTTGTTGATCTGTTTTTGTATTTTGTGTGATGACGTGAGTCCCCCCTTGTATTTTTTCTCCAGTTAACTAACCATACAGTAGGTTGTGGCAGACAGATGATGAATGATAAGAGGCCGTATGAGCTCTTATAAGGTCCTTACTACTGAATAGTGTCAGTTCACATTACATTTGTGTGAACGTCATTATACCAGAGAATAATAATTAATTAGTTCATCAGTCCCAATAGATGTTGCTGTGGTTACAGGTGCAAAGCTTATGGGCATGTGGCAGCAGTGTGTTGGAGGGATATTCGTCCCGTGTAGCTCAGTTGGTAGAGCATGGCGCTTGCAACGCCAGGGTTGTGGGTTCGATTCCCACGGGGGACCAGTATGAAAAAATATATGCACTCACTAAGTCGTTCTGGATAAGAGCGTCTGCTAAATGACTAAAATGTAAATATTCCTAGGTGTGAGAAGTGTGCAGAAGGGGCATGAGACAAATAACTGTGTCGTTTATTAGTATCAGGAGAATAAGTGTTTTATTTGTGCGGGTGCCCATGGTAGAGACAGGTTAGGGGTTAGAGGAGTGCAGGGGGGTGTAGTATGCTGAAGCAGTGAAGAAAGTAGAGGAGGACGGGTCAGGGGGAGGGATCCTGAGAGGATCCGTGTGAGGTCTGTGCCAGCACAGAGGGATAGGCCAACGAGTGATGTAAGGTTGGCTTCTTAACATTCATAGCAATGGTTATCAACTGTACTGCAGAGATGGAACGAAATCACAGAATATAAATGTTGTGGTGGCAGCTGCAGAGAAGTATTTGGGTATACGAGATCTGATTTCAGAAGAGCTACAGGGTGTGTTGAGGGGTGGTGTCCCGCCTTCCCATTCCGTTGGCATGGTGCAGGAGCAGATAGGGTCAAAGTAGTGGAATGGGGTAGTGTGTTTTTAATTAGTGTAGAGTTAGTTGGAAAGTTTTTTTTTTTTGGGGGGCGGGTGTATATTTTCTTTTTTTGTGTAGTAATTTTTTCCCCATTTTGTATTACCAAAGTATAATGTATATATATTATAGTCCAGCTGGGGGCGGTAATGCAACATATTTGATGCCAACCGCAGTTAAACTCCAAAGGAGAAGAAGAAGTAGTTCCGGGCAGGCGCACACCATTCTTCACAATGTAGAAAGCGCCAGAACTGTGCTGTCAAGAGGATAACCTTTGTGTCTGTTTGTATTTATTACTACAGGTATGTAATAGCACGTTTACACTTTATAATATCGAAAGAACATGTCATAACGTGCTAGTTAACAAATCGATCAAGATATTACCACGTTTGGTGATGGTTGCTATGTGTTGTTTTTGTGTCAAACCGAGTGATTGAAGAACGCGAACAAATATTTTACAAGTCACATAGCTAGAGATTTGGGGTTTGTCTTTTTGAAAGTACTGTACGTCAGTTCAAGGTCATTTAGTACAGAATCAATTATGTTGATTTAATTGAGATTGTATTGGTTTTGTGTACAAGAAGTCTCACGAGCTGGTAAAATGGCGTCGTCCTCTGTCTGCGTTTAATGAGATGACACACAATAGCACCAACAATTGTAATCAGTTAAGAAAAAAAAACTATGAATATGTGTATCTTATACGAATATCTGTGCTTTTCTCCTAAACAACAGCCATTTGCAAAACTTTAATGATGATAGAGAAATGTAGCATGTTCTGTCTCCATTGTTTTGTAAGGATTGATAACCTGTAATCAGAATATAATAATAAAAATAATATAATATGCCATTTAGCAGACGCTTTTATCCAAAGGGACTTACAGTCATGCGTGCATACATTATTATTATTTGTTTTTTTACGTATGGGTGGTCCCGGGGAATATAAATACTCTTACCAGTAGCGGTGCATGGGTAAAATTACTGGGGAAGCCAAAAACATATTACAACCTATGTGTTGTGATAATTGGGTTGTTTGAGCTATAACCTGTTAGTTCATATGCATTGCCACTGGGATATATAGGCTGAAGGCCGAGACAATAAGAAGACACAGTGGCAGAATCAATTCAACCACACATTTGTTTCATTACCAAACCGGAGAGCAACATCTGTCAGGTGAAGTCTACAAAACATATTACATGTAACAAACAGTTCCATGACCTACAGCAGGGGTCAAGCAAGGTCATGTTTCCCACATTTTCAGACTACTAAACAACTATTGATTTAGAACCATGGAGAGTTAGCACAAGTCACAAAGAAAACAGGAGCTGCCTCCACTATTCCAGCCCCATTTCAATATCAACATCATCTAATAATCTATGCTTGGTCTAATACAGCGACAACTAAAAGATACCAACAACTATTTAGTGCAATCAACATAAGCTAAATATGATGTGGCTGTCCATGGCACTGATTTCTGTTTGTGTGTGGATGCGTGCAAGTAGAACAATCATGTCTCCCCCTACTGGTAGAGAAACGCCAAGGCCATCCTCCTCTTTCATGTTGCCTAAACGGTCTTTGAGGCTTTTAGTTTTTGTTGTCCTAGGCTACCTGGCTAAAATGCTTGCTCGCTAGCCTGACTTCCTTTCATTAAAATACGACAGTTCATTCGGAAAGTTTTCAGACCACTTCACTTTTTGCAAATTTTGTTACGTTACAGCCTTACTCTAAAATTGATTTTTTTTAAATTTCCCCCTCATCAATCTGCCCATAATGACAAAGAGAAAACAGGTTTTTAGACATTTTTGGAAATTGCTTAAAAATAAAAAAAACATACCTTATTTACATAAGTATTCAGACCCTTTGCTATGAGACTTGAAATTGAGCTCAGGTGCATCCTGTTTCCATTGATCATCCTTGATGTTTCTACAACTTGTTGGAATTGTGGTAAATTCAATATTAAGCACAAGTTTTAAATCCTCAAGGGATTCCTGCAGAGCTATAAAATCTGACTGTAGTTTGGATACAGCCAGATCAACAGTTGGGGCGATAACATACATAGTAGTATAGATGAAGTTAACTTTTTTTTTTACAGATTGACCAATGGTGTTTATATAAAGAGTGACGAGAACAGGTCCCGAAATCGATCGCTGTGGTACTTCAAGAAAATAACTTAACCCCATCAATCTCGATGGCCTGAGTTCTGTCACTAAGACAATCAGGAAACCATGAGCAGGCGTCAGAGCTCAGGCCTATCGAGGACAATTTATTCAACAAAATAGCATGATCAACAGTATCGAAAGCTTTTGACAGGTCCACAAACAAAGCAGCACATTTAATTTGTGTCTAAAGCATTGACAAGATCATTAACAACTAAAGTGGTTGCTTTAATATTGCTATGCCCAGGCCCTGATTGGTTTAAATTCAAAATGCATTTCTCAGAAAGAAAAAAAAGTTGTACATTTACCAAGGATTCAATCAATCAATCAATCAATTTTATTTTATATAGCCCTTCTTACATCAGCTAATATCTCGAAGTGCTGTACAGAAACCCAGCCTAAAACCCCAAACAGCTAGTAATGCAGGTGTAGAAGCACGGTGGCTAGGAAAAACTCCCTAGAAAGGCGAAAACCTAGGAAGAAACCTAGAGAGGAACCAGGCTATGAGGGGTGGCCAGTCCTCTTCTGGCTGTGCCGGGTGAAGATTATAACAGAACCATGCCAAGATGTTAAAAAATGTTCATAAGTGACAAGCATGGTCAAATAATAATCAGGAATAAATCTCAGTTGGCTTTTCATAGCCGATCATTAAGAGTTGAAAACAGCAGGTCTGGGACAGGTAGGGGTTCCATAACCGCAGGCAGAACAGTTGGAACTGGAATAGCAGCAAGGCCAGGCGGACTGGGGACAGCAAGGAGTCACCACGGCCGGTAGTCCCGACGTATGGTCCTAGGGCTCAGGTCTCTCAGTTGGCTTTTCATAGCCGATCATTAAGAGTTGAAAACAGCAGGTCTGGGACAGGTAGGGGTTTCAGTAACCGCAGGCAGAACAGTTGAAACTGGAATAGCAGCAAGGCCAGGCGGACTGGGGACAGCAAGGTGTCATCATGCCCGGTAGTCCTGACGTATGGTCCTAGGGCTCAGGTTCTCAGAGAGAAAGAGAGAACGAGAGAATTAGAGAGAGCATACTTAAATTCACACAGGACACTGGATAAGACAGGAGAAGAACTCCAGGTATAACCAACTAACCCCAGCCCCGACACATAAACTACTGCAGCATAAATACTGGAGGCTGAGACAGGAGCGGTCGGGAGACACTGTGGCCCCATCCGAAGAAACCACCGGACAGGGCCAAACAGGAAGGATATAACCCCACCCACTCTGCCAAAGCACAGCCCCCGCACCACTAGAGGGATATCCTCAACCACCAACTTACAATCCTGAGACAAGGCCGAGTATAGCCCACAGAGGTCTCCACCACAGCACAAACCACGGGGGGGACGCCAACCCAGACAGGAAGATCACGTCAGTAACTCAACCCACTCAAGTGACGCACCCTCCCAGGGACTGCATGAAAGAGCACCAGCAAGCCAGTGACTCAGCCCCTGCAACAGGGTTAGAGGCAGAGAACCCCAGTGGAGAGGGGAACCGGCCTGGCAGAGACAGCAAGGGCTGTTCGTTGCTCCAGAGCCTTTCCGTTCACCTTCACACTCCTGGGCCAGACTACACTCAATCATATGACCTACTGAAGAGATAAGTCTTCAGTAAAGACTTAAAGGTTGAGACCGAGTCTGCGTCTCTCACATGGGTAGGCAGACTGTTCCATAAAAATGGAGATCTATAGGAGAAAGCCCTGCCTCCCGCTGTTTGCTTAGAAATTCTAGGGACAATTAGGAGGCCTCTGCGTCTTGTGACCGTAGCGTACGTATTGGTATGTACGGCAGGACCAACTCAGAAAGATAGGTAGGAGCAAGCCCATGTAACGCTTTTATAGGTTAACAGTAAAACCTTGAAATCAGCCCTTGCCTTAACAGGAAGCCAGTGTAGGGGAAGCTAGCACTGGAGTAATATGATCAAATTTCTTGGTTCTAGTCAGGATTCTAGCAGCCGTATTTAGCACTAACTGAAGTTTATTTAGTGCTTTATCCGGGTAGCCGGAAAATAGAGCATTGCAGTAGTCTAACCTAGAAGTAACAAATGCATGGATTAATTTTTCTGCATCATTTTTGGACAGAAAATTTCTGATTTTTGCAATGTTACGTAGATGGAAAAAAGCTGTCCTTGAAACAGTCTTGATATGTTCGACAAAAGAGAGATCAGGGTCAAGAGTAACGCCGAGGTCCTTCACAGTTTTATTTGAGACGACTTTACAACCATCAAGATGAATTGTCAGATTTAACAGAAGATCTCTTTGTTTCTTGGGACCTAGAACAAGCATCTCTGTTTTGTCCGAGTTTAAAAGTAAAAAGTTTTCAGCCATCCACTTCCTTATGTCTGAAACACAGGCTTCTAGCGAGGGCAATTTTGGGGCTTCACCATGTTTCATTGAAATGTACAGCTGTGTGTCATCCGCATAGCAGTGAAAGTTAACATTATGTTTTCGAATAACATCCCCAAGAGGTAAAATATATAGTGAAAACAATAGTGGTCCTAAAACGGAACCTTGAGGAACACCGAAATGTACAGTTGATTTGTCGGAGGACAGACCATTCACAGAGACAAACTGATATCTTTCCGACAGGTAAGATCTAAACCAGGCCAGAACTTGTCCGTGTAGACCAATTTGGGTTTCCAGTCTCTCCAAAAGAATGTGGTGATCGATGGTGTCAAAGGCAGCACTAAGGTCTAGTAGCACGAGGACAGATGCAGAGCCTCGGTCTGACGCCATTAAAAGGTCATTTACCACCTTCACAAGTGCAGTCTCAGTGCTATGATGGGGTCTAAAAAACCAGACTGAAGCATTTCGTATACATTGTTTGTCTTCAGAAAGGCAGTGAGTTGCTGCGCAACAGCTTTTTCTAAAATTTTTGAGAGGAATGGAAGATTCGATATAGGCCGATAGTTTTTTATATTTTCCGGGTCAAGGTTTGGCTTTTTCAAGAGAGGCTTTATCACTGCCACTTTTAGTGAGTTTGGTACACATCCGGTGGATAGAGAGCTGTTTATTATGTTCAACATAGGAGGGCCAAGCACAGGAAGCAGCTCCTTCAGCAGTTTAGTAGGAATAGGATCCAGTATGCAGCTTGAAGGTTTAGAGGCCATGATTATTTTCATCATTGTGTCAAGAGATATAGTACTAAAACACTTAAGTGTCTCTCCCGATCCCAGGCCCTCGCAGAGCTGTGCAGATCCAGGACAGCTAAGCCCTGGAGGAATACGCAGATTCAAAGAGGAGTCCGTAATTTGCTTTCTAATGGTCATGATCTTTTCCTCAAAGAAGTTCATGAATTTATTACTGCTGAAGTGAAAGCCATCCTCTCTTGGGGAATGCTGCTTTTTAGTTAGCTTTGCAACAGTATCAAAAAGAAATTTTTGATTATTCTTATTTTCCCTCGATTAAGTTGGAAAAGTAGGATGATCGAGCAGCAGTGAGGGCTCTTCGGTACTGCACGGTACTGTCTTTCCAAGCTAGTCGGAAGACTTCCAGTTTGGTGTGGCGCCATTTCCGTTCCAATTTCCTGGAAGCTTGCTTCAAAGCTCGGGTATTTTCTGTATACCAGGGAGCTAGTTTCTTATGACAAATGTTTTTCGTTTTTAGGGGTGCAACTGCATCTAGGGTATTGCGCAAGGTTAAATTGAGTTCCTCAGTTAAGTGGTTAACTGATTTTTGTCCTCTGACGTCCTTGGGTAGGCAGAAGGAGTCTGGAAGGGCATCAAGGAATTTTTGTGTTGTCTGAGAATTTATAGCACGACTTTTGATGCTCCTTGGTTGGGGTCTGAGCAGATTATTTGTTGCGATTGCAAACGTAATAAAATGGTGGTCCGATAGTCCAGGATTTTGTGGAAAAACATTAAGATCTACAACATTTATTCCATGGGACAAAACTAGGTCCAGAGTATGACTGTGGCAGTGAGTAGGTCCAGAGACATGTTGGACAAAACCCACTGAGTCGATGATGGCTCCGAAAGACTTTTGGAGTGGGTCTGTGGACTTCTCCATGTGAATATTAAAATCACCAAAAATTAGAATATGATCTGCTATGACTACAAGGTCTGATAGGAATTCAGGAAACTCAGAGAGGAACGCTGTATATGGCCCAGGAGGCCTGTAAACAGTAGCTATAAAAAGTGATTGAGTAGGCTGCATAGATTTCATGACTAGAAGCTCAAAAGATGAAAACGCCATTTTTTTTTGTAAATTGAAATTTGCTATCGTAAATGTTAGCAACACCTCCGCCTTGCGGGATGCACGGGGAATATGGTCACTAGTGTAACCAGGAGGTGAGGCCTCATTTAACACAGCAAATTCATCAGGCTTAAGCCATGTTTCAGTCAGGCCAATCACATCAAGATTATGATCAGTGATTAGTTCATTGACTATGACTGCCTTTGAAGTGAGGGATCTAACATTAAGTAACCCTATTTTGAGATGTGAGGTATCACGATCTCTTTCAATAATGGCAGGAATGGAGGAGGTCTTTATCCTAATAAGATTGCTAGGGTGAACACCGCCATGTTTAGTTTTGCCCAACCTAGGTCGAGGCACAGACACAGTCTCAATGGGTATGGCTGAGCTGACTACACTGACTATGCTATTGGCAGACTCCACTAAGCTGGCAGGTTGGCTAACAGCCTGCTGCCTGGCCTGCACCCTATTTCACTGTGGGGCTAGAGGAGTTAGAGCCCTATCTATGTTGGTAGATAAGAGGAGAGCACCCCTCCAGCTAGGATGGAGTCCGTCACTCCTCAGCAGGTCAGGCTTGGTCCTGTTTGTGGGTGAGTCCCAGAAAGAGGGCCAATTATCCACAAATGTTATCTTTTGGGAGGGGCAGAAAACAGTTTTCAACCAGCGATTGAGTGCTGAGACTCTGCTGTAGAGCTCGTCACTTCCCCTAACTGGGAGGGGGCCAGAGACAATTACTCGATGCCGACACATCTTTCTAGCTAATTTACACACTGAAGCTATGTTGCACTTGGTGACCTCTGACTGTTTCATCCTAACATCGTTGGTGCCGACGTGGATAACAATATCTCTATACTCTCTACACTCGCCAGTTTTAGCTTTAGCCAGCACCATCTTTAGATTAGCCTTAACGTCGGTAGCCCTGCCCCTGGTAAACAGTGTATGATCGCTGGGTGATTCGTTTTAAGTCTAATACTGCGGGTAATGGAGTCGCCAATGACTAGGGTTTTCAATTTGTCAGAGCTAATGGTGGGAGCCTTCGATGCGCTCAGACCCCGTAACGGGAGGAGTAGAGACAAGAGAAGACTCAGACTCAGACTCCAACTCGCTACATAATGGGGAAAACCGGTTGAAGGTTTCTGTCGGCTGAATGAGCGACACCGGTTGAGCATTCCAACAGTATTTCCCTCCAGAAGCCATGAGAAAGTTGTCCGGCCGCGGGGACTGTGCGGGGGATTTATACTAACGTTACTGTCTGTACTTACTGGTGGCACAGACGCTGTTTCTTCCTTTCCTACACTGACATTACCCTTGCCTAACGATTGCGTCTGAAGCTGGGCTTGTAGCACAGCTATTCTCGCCGTAAGGCGATCGTTCTCCTGTATATTATGAGTACAGCGACTGCAATTAGAAGACATCATGTTAATGTTACTACTTAGCTTCGGCTGTTGAAGATGTTGACGAACCATGTCCAGATAAAGCGTCCGGAGTGAAAAAGTTGAATAAGGGAAAAAAGTTGCGATGGAAAAATGGAAAATAAAGTAAAATTGGCAGCTAAAACGCACAGGAAAAAAAGTTGTACATTTACCAAGGATTCAATCATCTTATCTAGACAAGGAAGCCTTTGAACTGGGGCGATAAATATTGAGATCACTACTAGCTGATTTCCATACTTTTTGAATATTTCCTGATAACAATGTTAAATAAAACATGTGGGTTATTGAGCCAACAATGATGGGCGCTGCACATGTAAGCAGACAGGGATCCAATTGGTCGCCCCCTGTGGATTTCCTGTCTAAGCATCCAGGACTTATTTTTCTGTAAATAGCAGATTTGAGCTTCAACTGGAAGCCAGTGGAGTGTGCGGAGGAGCGGGGTGACGTGAGAGAACTTGGGAAGGTTGAACACCAGACGGGCTGCGGCATTCTGGATGAGTTGTAGGGGTTTAATGGCACAGGCAGGGAGCCCAGCCAACAGCGAGTTGCAGTAATCCAGACGGGAGATGACAAGTGCCTGGATTAGGACCTGTGCCGCTTCCTGTGTAAGGCAGGGTCGTACTCTCCGAATGTTGTAGAGCATGAACCTACAGGATCGGGTCACCGCCTTGATGTTAGCGGAGAACGACAGGGTGTTGTCCAGGGTCACGCCAAGGCTCTTCGCACTCTGGGAGGAGGACACAACGGAGTTGTCAACCGTGATGGCGAGATCATGGAACGGGCAGTCCTTCCCCGGGAGGAAGAGCAGCTCCGTCTTGCCGAGGTTCAGCTTGAGGTGGTGATCCGTCATCCATACTGATATGTCTGCCAGACATGCAGAGATGCGATTCGCCACCTGGTTATCAGAAGGGGGAAAGGAGAAGATTAGTTGTGTGTCGTCAGCGTAGCAATGATAGGAGAGGCCATGTGAGGATATGACAGAGCCAAGTGACTTGGTGTATAGCGAGAATAGGAGAGGGCCTAGAACTGAGCCCTGGGGGACACCAGTGGTGAGAGCACGTGGTGCGGAGACAGCTTCTCGCCACGCCACTTGGTAGGAGCGACCGGTCAGGTAGGACGCAATCCAAGAGTGAGCCGCGCCGGAGATGCCCAGCTCGGAGAGGGTGGAGAGGAGGATCTGATGGTTCACAGTATCAAAGGCAGCAAACAGGTCTAGAAGGACAATAGCAGAGGAGAGAGAGTTAGCTTTAGCAGTGCGGAGAGCCTCTGTGACACAGAGAAGAGCAGTCTCAGTTGAATGACCAGTCTTGAAACCTGACTGGTTTGGATCAAGAAGGTCATTCTGAGAGAGATAGCAAGAGAGTTGGCTAAAGACGGCACGCTCAATCGTTTTGGAGAGAAAAGAAAGAAGGGATACTGGTCTGTAGTTGTTGACATCAGAGGGATCGAGTGTTGGTTTTTTGAGAAGGGGTGCAACTCTCGCTCTCTTGAAGACGGAAGGGACATAGCCAGCGGTCAAGGATGAGTTGATCAGCGAGGTGAGGTAAGGGAGAAGGTCACCGGAGATGGTCTGGAGAAGAGAGGAGGGATAGGGTCAAGCGGGCAGGTTGTTGGGCGGCCTGCCGTCACAAGTCGCAAGATTTTATCTGGAGAGAGAGGGGAGAAAGAAGTCAAAGCATAGGGTAGGGCAGTGTGAGCAGGACCAGCAGTGTCATTTGACTTAACAAACGAGGATCGGATGTCGTCAACCTTCTTTTCAAAATGGTTGACGAAGTCATCCACAGAGAGGGAGGAGGGGGGGATTCAGCAGGGAGGAGAATGTGGCAAAGAGCTTCCCTAGGGTTAGAGGCGGATGCTTGGAATTTAGAGTGGTAGAAAGTGGCCTTAGCAGCAGAAACAGATGAAGAAAATTTAGAGAGGAGGGAGTGAAAAGATGCCAGGTCTGCAGGGAGTCTAGTTTTCTTCCATTTCCGCTCAGCTGCCCGGAGCTCTGTTCTGTGAGCTCGCAATGAGTCATCAAGCCACGGAGCTGGAGGGGAGGACCGAGCCGGCTGGGAGGATAGGGGACATAGAGAGTTAAAGGATGCAGAAAGGGAGGAGAGGAGGGTTGAGGAGGCAGAATCAGGAGATTGGAGGGAGAAGGATTGAGCAGAGGGAAGAGATGATAGGATGGAAGAGGAGAGAGTAGCGGGAGAGAGAGAGCGAAGGTTGCGACGGCGCATTACCATCGTGTAGGGGCAGAGTGAGTAGTGTTGGAGGAGAGGGAGAGAGAAAAGGATACAAAGTAGTGGTCGGAGACTTGGAGGGGGAGTTGCAGTGAGATTAGTAGAAGAACAGCATCTAGTAAAGATGAGGTCAAGCGTATTGCCTGCCTTGTGAGTAGGGGGGACGGTGAGAGGGTGAGGTCAAAAGAGGAGAGGAGTGGAAAGAAGGAGGCATAGAGAAATGAGTCAAATGTAGACGTAGGGAGGTTGAAATCCCCCAGAACTGTGAGGGTGAGCCATCCTCAGGAAAGGAACTTATCAAGGAGTCAAGCTCATTGATGAACTCTCCAAGGGAACCTGGAGACCACCATGGGCACCCGTACAAATAAAACACTTATTCTCCTGATACTACTAAACGACACAGTTATTTGTCTCATGCCCCTTCTGCACACTTCTCACACCTAGGAATATTTACATTTAAGTCATTTAGCAGACGCTCTTATCCAGAACGACTTAGTTAGTGAGTGCATATGTTTTTTCATACTGGTCCCCCGTGGGAATCGAACCCACAACCCTGGCGTTGCAAATGCTTTACCAACTGAGCTACACGGGACGAATATCCCTCCAACACACTGCTGCCACATGCCCATAAGCTTTGCACCTGTAACCACAGCAACATCTATTGGGACTGATGAACTAATTAATTATTATTCTCTGGTATAATGACGTTCACACAAATGTAATGTGAACTGACACTATTCAGTAGTATGGACCTTATAAGAGCTCATACGGCCTCTTATCATTCATCATCTGTCTGCCACAACCTACTGTATGGTTAGTAAACTGGAGAAAAAAATACAAGGGGGACTCACGTCATCAAAAAACACAAAATACAAAAACAGATCAACAAAAAAACAACTGACTCCTTCAGTCCCAGTCCAATCCAAATCACATCCCGACTCAGGGGCCTGGGAGGGGGTAACATCTTCAGGCAGGATTCCCTGCAACGCTTCGGCTGTTAATTCCTGAAGACTCAAAAAAACATTCAGCCGCACATACAATTACAGTATGTCCAGTTTCTTAGACTTCTTGTTCGTTTGGGCAGTACAAATACTATCTTGCGCAACAAATGTCACAAAATCCACCTTCTTTACAATCAGTGTATCAGTATCCCTAAAATAGCTAACAACATTTTGTATCTCAACAGGCTGAGGGGCATCCACTGCAATAGCTTCCTCAGCCTGATTCACGCACTCTCCTCTGAACAGTTGATGTTGAGATGTGTCTGTTACTTGAACTATGTGAAGCACTTATTTGGGCTGCAATTTCTGAGGCTGGGAACTCTAATGAAGTTATCCTCTGCAGCAGAGGTAACTCTGGGTCTTCCACCTTTCCTGTGGCGGTACTCATGAGAGCCAGTTTCAACATATCGCTTGATGGTTTTTGCGACTGCACTTGAAGAAACTTTCAAAGTTCTTCATATTTTCAGGATTGACTGACCTTCATGTCTTAAAGTAATGATGGACTGTTGTTTCTCTTTGATTATTTGAGCTGTTCTTGCCATAATATGGACTTGGTCTTTTACCAAATAAGGCTATCTTCTGTATACCCTGGAATTAGTAGGTGTGTCCAAACTTTTGACTGGTACTGTATATATATTAAAAGCATTATCAATATTTAAAATAAATTATCAACACAGTAATAAGTTTGGTAAATGGCTAGTAAAACGAATTCATAATAAAATATAAAATCTAGAGGTATAAATACATTGTTCCTTTTGATACATTGTTATTATTTGTATTACTAATATAACATAATATTAAATAATTCCACCTTTCCAAATGATTGCCTACACCAGAATTTACATCCACTTGAGAAATAATCAAAAGAAGTAGATAGCAGATAAAACACTAGTTGTTCTGAGATCATTGAAATAGTCCAGGTAATCCATTTTCTCTCATTGCCTGCCAAGGTCAACCTGGGGGCCAACATCCATTAATCTGAAGTTAAACCTGCCTCTGGCCAGGTTTAATTTAAGCCTTCACTTAGATCCAGTAGCGAACTGTGACTATAGGACCTAGGCCTTCAGAGGGATCAAAATTCTAACAATAAGTTGTATCAAAAAATATATAATGAAAATAACAGAAAACATAGCATCACTTAATACGCCAGACATTATATATTCTGTAGTCGGGCCATTCTAGTTCTAGTGAAGGAGGAGCAATGCTTTTTGATGACATTATGAATTAATCAAACAGGCCGCTCTTCGGGCTGCCGCGGACACAGACAGAACCCGCATGGGACACAACAGGACACATAGAATTTTGAAGATGGCGCCGACAGATATGGCAGCTCTGCTTCTAGCTCCTAAGCAACTTTGCAGTATTTTGTGTTTTTTGTGTGTTATTTCTTACATTATTTGGCCAGTATTTTTTTTGTGTTATTACATTACAGCCGGAAATAACTTTTGGATATCAGAGCGGCAGTAACTCACCTGCCATCACTAGCCGGCTTCCACCCGGTTACGCAACCCTGCAGCTTAGAGGCTACTGCCCTACATATATAGACTTGGAATCAATGGCCACTTTAATAATGAAACACTAGTCACTTTAATAATGTTTACATATTTTTGCTTTACTCATCTCATATGTATATACTGTATTCTATTCTACTGTATTTTAGTTTATGCCACTCCGACGTTGCTCATCCTAATATTTATATATTTCTTCAATCCATTCTTTTACTTTTAGATTTGAGTGTATTGTGTGTATTGTTGTGAATTGTTAGATACTACTGCATTGTTGGAGCTAGAAACACAAGCATTTCGCTACACCCGCAATAGCATCTGCTAAATATGTATATGTGACCAATACAATTTGATTTGACTTGAACATAATGCACTGTTTGCACAGCTTATGGTAGCCAGCACCACTATCACACTATCACCAATAGAGACAACAACAGTGTCACATCAAATGTGAAAGGCTTGTGGTGCTGAAAGGACAGCAACCGTAATACCTGTGCACTCCATGGCGCTGAAGGAGAGCCAGTTTTGGTCAAACACCGAGACAGGGCTGATAGTCAGGAGACAGCAGTCTCACACAGCAGGAGAAGAGTGATTTATTCTCGGGATGGAACATTTGTAAAACACCGGGGAAATATTAAACCCTGATGCGCATACCAGTTGATTCACAAGACACCAACTAAGTAACTTACATATACGGTATCTTCATTAGGCCTAATGGCATTTCATGTCCATGATAGGAATTTTGTTGTAGTGACTCAGTAAGGCTAATTGTAAAAGTAACCCTCTAAAGTGCCATGTTTGTACAGTTTATTATGTGGAGGAAACATTTAGGCAGCCAGGACCATACACCAGGACCGCTCCGTAGGCCGCACTGTAGGCCTAGCTCTTACTGCAGTCCAGTGCCATGGACATTTTTGAAGTTTGGCCTCTAGTAATTTAGGACGGCAACTTTATGAAGGCATCCTCACCCTGGTCTTATCGTACAAGGCTCTACAGACATGTAAAATAAAGACAGGCTATTTTTATTGTTCATGTTATTTGCATTGATGATGTATTGAAGTCAAGTGGTTCAACATTCAAATGTAGTTGGATGGACCACACTGTACTCCCACTGCTCTTGACAAATGCCCATTTACAAGGATTCTGCTGGTGATGTCCCCATACAGCAATCCCACCCAAGCTAAAAACCTTTCAGGGAACCCCATTTTTGCAGTACCTTGAAGAGGTACTGGTGCAAGACCCGATCAAAAGCTTTCTCAAAATCTAAATTTAGGACTATAAGCCGCATGTTTCTGTCTCTCGCATAACAGATGGCATCTCTGATCAGTACTAGGCTGTCCGTGATCTTCCTTCCCGGATTGGCACAGGCTTGATCCGGGTGGATCACCTCCCCTAAAACAGAAGACATTCTGAGTGTTAAAACCTTGGTAAAAAGTTTACAATCAAAATTTAAAAGGGTAATCGGTCGCCAGTTTCTAAGGGCAGTCCTGTCATTTTTCTTATGTAAAAGGGTCACTATCCCTGTTCTAAAACTGTCAGGTAGTCTGTCAAGATGTTCAAAGTCAGTAAAAACAGTCAGAAGTTCGTCGGCTAAAACATCCCAAAAGGTCAGATAAAACTCCAAAGGCAGGCCGTCCTCCCCCGGTGATTTACCCCTCTTAAAATGTCTCAGTCCTTTGTCAAGTTCGGTCATTGTCAGGTCTTTTACTAGGTCGTTCGTATTGGGTATAGTCCTGTCAATGTATTTTAAAACGTCCTCCATTGTTTCCTTACACACATCTTTAACCCTGAACAATTCCCCATAAAAATCTTTTAAACCTGTCATTATCCTAACTGCTCCCTGTACTGACTAACTACTCTATCATCTTCTAAAAGGGAGCAGTTCAGTTTCCAGGGCCCTCTTCCTACAGTCACACCCGAAGTTAGTGAAAGAGTCAAATATCAAAGATAATGCTTTAAAAAAATCTTGGCATAGATTGGGAGTTGATCAACGTTGGGAATAACCACTTTTGACTGTTACAAAGTAACAAATTGGTAGGTTCGTAAGTCACGTGGTCATCTGCCCTCCAATCGGAAATGACAGAAAGCGTTTATAAATTAAATCCAGATTAACAGCTAAATCGGAATAATATAATATATGAAATACGGGTGGGGGAATCAATTTAGAGATAATAATATTGACATAACATTTGATCTTATATCACATATCTCTGGTAGCATTGATGCCACAAGGGAACTGAAGCAATTGTCCACTTTGTGGCGCAAGTGTTCCACCGACCGTCGCATTTTCCAAGCAGTCCTTTGTGGTCCATTCAGCTGCATTTGAATGTTGAACCACTTGACTTCAATACATCAACAACGCAAATAACATGAACAATAAAAATAGCCTGTCTTTATTTTACATGTCTGTAGAGCCTTGTACGATAAGACCAGGGTGAGGATGCCTTCATAAAGTTGCCGTCCTAAATTACTAGAGGCCAAACTTCAAAAATGTCCATGGCACTGGACTGCAGTAAGAGCTAGGCCTACAGTGCGGTCTACGGAGCGGTCCTGGTGTATGGTCCTGGCTGCCTAAATGTTTCCTCCACATAATAAACTGTACAAACATGGCACTTTAGAGGGTTACTTTTACAATTAGCCTTACTGAGTCACTACAACAAACTTCCTATCATGGACATGAAATGCCATTAGGCCTAATGAAGATACCGTATATGTAAGTTACTTAGTTGGTGTCTTGTGAATCAACTGGTTTGCGCATCAGGGTTTAATATTTCCTCGGAATTATACAAATGTTCCATCCCGAGAATAAATCACTCTTCTCCCGGGTAACCCGGTATTTTCCGCCAAAACCGGTGTCATTCAAAAGCATTATAACGCTTATAAATGTCCGGATTTGATTAGAGCTTTGATCAGCATGAAAATACAAACCTGATGCTACCTGAGCCTGATCAGACATATATTAAATAAGTTTTATAATACATTTTACAAATCCAAATCCCAGATGAAGAAAAATACACTATTTCAAAGCATAGTACATGTCATGTTAGCCAAGTACAATGTAATTACTAGTTGTTACACAGGATTTAGCTAGTTAAAATGAAGTGTATCTTTAGGAGTACTTGTAATTAATGTGTACAGTACATTACCCATCCTGACAACCTGGCCCTCAATTTAAAGCTTGTGGAAGTGACATCCAAGTGGGAGAATAAATACACTAGCACACCACAGAGTATCTGTATAAGAAAATCATTCAGAGCACACTGTGCTGCCAATCACAGTGTAAGGTGCGACATTTTGCGGGTGTGGAGAGCTCGTTAGAGGATAGAGAAAGCTTGCATTGAAGAGCTGGGCATCGTGTTATGACATGCATTATCTGAATTAGGCCCACAGAATTATACCTACAGAGGAGCGGCTTCTATGGAGGAACTTTGAATGTCTTTGAACTTCAGAGTTGGTTTAACGTTGGAACAGAGCAGATGTTCGCTAGCTAGCTAACAACCTTGTTTGTGCAGTGCAGTGTAGCACTAGAATTAAAAACAGGTCGTACCTTTTTGTCGTTAATAAATCCAATGTGAAACGTGCTGACTATAGTATCCTTAACTAGCATTGAAAAAGTTCATCCATTCTTCTCAAATTAAACATATCTCCCTAATTTCTGAATCATTCTTGTAACATTGTCAGTAGGATACAGTAACCTATGCTTCAGAGGGGAGGAGCAGGTAGTTTCCACACGCACACCCACTGGCAAAGGTTTCCATTCCAGCTGGCAGGCAGAAACTGGAATATGTTTCTAGAGTGAGCTTTCCCAGCTAACAAAATTACATTCCAGGACGTGACCAAAGTTATTTTAGTCCCTACATAAGTCATGATAACGTTATTGTGAAACGTTCCTTCTACGTAGCTGTGGTGTCCGCTGACAAAACTTACGTCCCAAGTCTTTTCAGGACGTAGAAATGTGGGGGATTTTAAACCGTTAAATATGTGTATAAGTCAACCTCATAATGTTGCTAAACGTCAGAAAGTACGTTGAGAGCCCCATAAAATGCAGTTTCTGGTAACGTAACTTTCGTCAGTGGGTACCTATAGTACCAATAAGGCACGTAACAGTGTGATGGGGACAAGGACATTCCGGCTGGCCAAACCCTCCCCTAACCTGGACGACACTGGGCCAATTGTGCATCACCTCATGGGTCTCCCGGTCGTGGCTGGCTGCGACACAGACAGGTATCGAACCAGCATCTGTAGCAATGCAGCTGCGATGCAGTGTCTTAGACCACTGCGCCACTCGGGAGGACCCTTAAGACACGTCATTTAATCTACCCTGAACATATACACAGTGTCCTGTCGGTAGGTGTCCACTGACGAAATATGCAAAATGCCAGAAAATAAGTTCTTTTTTTACTTAAACTGTATCACAATAGATTCGTAAACAAAATCACAGCAATAAGCTCACAAAATAACAAGTCAGTAAAAACATGAACACTGCACTCCAATCAAGAACTTTAAAACTGCTTAAAGCTAAAAGTGAATAACAATGTTATGTTTATTCAGGTGCTGCTGCTCCATCCTCATCCACAGTCTCTTCCTCGACCCGCTCCTGGAAGTCAAAATAACACAAACTGGTCATTATTTTCCGTAAACAAATGATCAAAATGCCGGTTTAACGTCGACTCCCTACTACATTCCTTTTTTACTAGCACAATCATTTAGCTATCATAAAGTGTTATTTTTAATCATACCTTTCTCTTACTCTTGAGCCGAGCTGGTGCATGTTTGAGAGCGTCTGCTATTTTGTCATCTACCTCTTGGTAGGTAGCCTTGGGGTGTGCTTTCAGGGACGCTCCTATGTTGTGAAAAAGAATTGTAAATGGTACATTCCATGTCATATCATTACTTTTCCACCTATGCTGGCTGAGACAGAGATTGGGTATTGTCCCTCTCGTCCCCCATAGGCAGTTTTGGCCATGAGACCTCTCTCCTTCATCTTTCCTTTGTCCTCTCTCTCCGATCTTAACAGGTGGTAGGATTTCACATTAATTTGTAACTGCCTTGTTACTGATTTACTTCATATGAAATGTTAATAAAAACACATTTTACTTACCATCACTTGACCAATAATACTATCTACTAAATAATAATAAATAATGATCTAAACTTGTGCATTTACTTGTGACAGCATCATAGATTGATAGCTCATTAAAGGCCCTCTTCCCCTTCCTGCCCTTCAAGGAGTAGCCTGTCCACAGCTCCTCTGTTCTAATTTTTCTCATCATTCGTCTGATTCCTGAGCCCAGGTCCAGGCCACAGCAGAGGGTCAGGTATCGAATCTGATAAAAAAAAAAAACACTAATTTGTGTGTTCCTCAGCTAAAACAGCTGGCCATACAGTTCTGATTGATAGTAATGAGAAATCATTTTTGCAGTGTATCATGTAATCATGGGCTAAAACTTGTGTAAACAGGCAGAGGGCTGATCGTTTCTTCTTAAGATAAGTTAAATACCTCGATCGTATGAACTCTGTACGGATCATCTCCAGTTCCACCATTATCCTCTATGGCCTCCATAACTTGGTTCAGAGCAGTCCTGAACTCTGTACGGATCATCTCCAGTTCCACCATGATCCTCTATGGCCTCCATAACTTGGTTCAGAGCAGTCCTGAACTCTGTACGGATCATCTCCAGTTTCACCATTATCCTCTATGGCCTCCATAACTTGGTTCAGAGCAGTCCTGAACTCTGTACGGATCATCTCCAGTTCCACCATTATCCTCATCTCCACTGCTTGAAGATCTGCAAAATAATAAAAGACTCAACAGTTTTGCTGCAAGTAGCGTGACAATACAAGCCATGAGTACCAGGCAGGACATGGATCAAGGCCATGTGAAATACCTCGATCAAAATATCCACCCTTCATATATATTAGTAGTATTGATAACCATGTATCTGCTGACAGCCAAATCATTTGGAATTGATGTTGACAATACAAGAGAAGCAACATGTTGTAACATATAGGCTAGCATAATATACCTTTAATGTATCCAGCAGGCATCTCAGAAGCCACAGGCTCATCAAGCAGGGATGGCAGCTCTTGGTCTAAAATATAAGAACAAATCATGCTGTTATTTAAACTTTCTACATTTACGATTTCGAGATCAATATCTTGATGGCTAAAGAAACCTGATTCTGATGCTCTGTCTTGGCCAGCTTCTTCCTGGCTGCCACTTGGACTAACTGAGAAAACAGAAGGAAAAACATGAAGACATACTTTGCTTTTGAAACTGGCACAGAACCAAACGTGAAGGGATGTCAGTCAGGAGCTCAGTGGGAAGGTTAATGAATCCCAACAAAAATAAATGCTAAGCATTATTTTATTTATTTTATTATGCTTTTAGTTTGATGGCAAATACATACAGATATTTACAAACATGGCATCACACTTGTGTTTTACCCCAGAAGAATAGGGTGATTTCACTACTGTTGTAAATACAAGTTTCACCCATACACAGCACCACAACTATTTGGAAAGTTCTAACAGTATGCACAAAGTAGTAATATGACTTTAAATAAAGGTTTGTAAAGCTATAATAGTTCATACAATTCAATTGTTTACCCTAAAACTAACTGTTTACCCTAAAACTACAACCAGACACTTACTGTCGCTCTGGCTTGAGGTGGCACATGGCCTCAAGTCCTCTGCATCTGCAACTTCAGAGAATATCACACATGTCAAACCGTTACCACATTTATAGTACACACTTAACAGATTTTCCTGTTCATCCCATACAGTTGGTAGGAACAGAACTTTGAGAAAGTAGGTTTGTTAATCAGACTTGAAACATTATGTACCTTGTTGTAGGGTCTTTTCAAAGACACTGGCTCTTGAAGTTACAAGGATAGCCACATTAGCAGCTACATTTTTTACATTTTTACATTTTAGTCATTTAGCAGACGCTCTTATCCAGAGCGACTTACAGTTAGTGAATACATATATATATTTTTTATACTGGCCCCCCGTGGGAATCGAACCCACAACCCTGGCGTTGCAAACGCCATGCTCTATCAACTGAGCTACATCCCTACCGGCCATTCCCTCCCCTACCCTGGACGACGCTGGGCCAATTGTGCGCCGCCCATGAGTCTCCCGGTCGCGGCCGGCTGCGACAGAGCCTGGATTCGAACCAGGATCTCTAGTGGCACAGTTAGCACTGCGATGCAGTGCCTTAGACCACTCTCTCCGTGACCGGGAGACCCATGGGGCGGCGCACAATTGGCCCAGCGTCGTCTAGGGTAGGGGAGGGGATGGCCGGCAGGGATGTAGCTCAGTTGGTAGGGCATGGCGTTTGCAACGCCAGGGTTGTGGGTTCGATTCCCACGGGTTATAAAAAATAATGTAAGTCGCTCTGGATAAGAGCGTCTGCTAAATGACGTAAATGTAAATGTCTGGTAAAATGGCGGCTACTCTCGGTCAGCGTCAACGGACTTCAGTGAGGACAGTGCGGGTGCATCAGATAGAGACAATTTCACGGTCGCACTACTGTTTTGAAGCTGAATGTAATAATTATCAGTTTTCTACATGTGTACTAATATTCAGACACATTCTGTTGTTTCTGTCTTTATCAATAAATGTTGCTATGGTGTGAACAGGAAATACAATTGTTTTTTGATTGAAGTAATACAGTGAAGACAAGGTTATTCAG
Organism: Coregonus clupeaformis; assembly: GCF_020615455.1. Lineage (NCBI taxonomy): Eukaryota > Metazoa > Chordata > Actinopteri > Salmoniformes > Salmonidae > Coregonus > Coregonus clupeaformis. The sequence continues at coordinate 65,650 of NW_025536186.1, forward strand.
GAAATTAACACAGTGCTGTCTAAAACAAACTGTAACCTTGTACTAAATGGATTTTGAATCATTTATGCATTTATCTACTATAGGTTAGGTATTAGCTCAAAAGTATTGTGGAGATCCTGCACCTTAATATAAACTGTACCGGCACCCAAAATGAGTATTGGCACCTATTTCAGTCCAAGTCAAGCAATAAATTAGATCATTGAACAAGAAAAAATAGAAAATATTTTTAGAGAATAAAGATATTGCCAGAACTGTCAACACTAACTTTTGTGTCTGTGCTCTCTATATTACTACTGGTCGATTCAGTCTGAGGCCGGTAACATCAACAGTGAGGACAAACCCAGCCTGCCTCTCTCCTTCCACACTGAGTCCAAACCTACAGTCACTGGGTCCTGATTGTGACAGTGGAGCCCAGTTTGCATCGCAATATCCAGAGATGGCATCAGTGAAGCTGGAAGACTGCAGTCAAACACTAGAGCTGAATGTCAACTTTAAAGATGAAGAAGAGGAGGAGAAGATTGGGGAATCTGTTTCTCATGGTAAGAGCAGGTTCTATCTAATTAAGTTTGTTGGACACGATTTGGAAAGGCACACACCTGTCTAGGTGTGTGCCTTTCCAGTGCATTCGGAAAGTATTCAGACCCCTGGACTTTTTTGATATTTTGTTACGTTACAGCCTTATTGTAAAATAGATTAAATTGTTTTTTCCCCTCATCAATCTACTCACAATACCCCATAATGATAAAGTAAAAACTGGTTTTTGTTCAATTGTTGCAAAAACATCTGAACGATCACATTTACAAAATGTCTTTCTACTCTGCGAGTGTCTAAACCATGATCCCCTTGATCATAGGACTGTTTCAGCCTAGTTAAGCTGT